>NC_090237.1:8125000-8220000 GCF_024489055.1 Chanodichthys erythropterus | reverse complement strand
GTTAGCTTTGCTGGTGTAACCTAATGTATAATATGTTGATTGTAATATATATTTTGGTGTTGAATAACAGTTTATTTGTGGCGTTAACTGTTTTAACATCTCCACATTAAGCAAAATTCAGATTAACATTTCTTTCACTGTAACGTCATCAAGATCTAAGGTTAAAATTTATATTTTTGCACAAGTGTCAGTTTTTTCATCACTTTAGCCTTACCATTAAATATTATTTTTCTAAAAAAAATTAATTAATAAATAACATTTTCATACAAATGTGACCTCATAAAAATGAAATGTAGGCAATAGTACAATTTCTTTTAAGTAGGCTACACTCTAAAAAATGCTAGGTTAAAAACAACCAAATTTGGGTTGAAAATGGACAAACCCAGCAACTGGGTTGTTTTAACCCAGCAGTTGGGTTAAATGTTTGCCCTGCTGGGTAGTTTTATTTAACTCAACTATTATTTAAAAATTACTGTAGCCTATTGCTTGCTTAAAATGAACCCAAAGTATGTTGAAAATTACTGAGTAATAATAACAAATTAACTGAGTAATAATTTATTGTTTCCTAATAAATGTTCACCTTTTGATTATGATTGTTGCCTCTAGTAATTTTTTGTGTCTGATTTTTAATTTCCAACCTATTTTGGGTTCATTTTAAGCCAGCCATATAGTAATTTTTAAACAATAGTTGGGTTAAATAAAACTACCCAGCACTTTGGGCAAACATTTAACCCAACCGCCGGGTTAAAACCACCCAATCGCTGGCTTTGTCCATTTTGGGTTGTTTTTTACACAACATTTTTAAATGAAGTAGGCTATCGCTTGCTGCAGGACAGTGCTGTCAGCTATCAAGCATACATTTCTGGACCACATTATACTTACGCATTGTCGCAGTCGCAGTGGCTAAGGGAGTGCCATTTAAAGTTGGTGTATCCATATTTGGAGGAGAACGCATGGATGATGTATGGACAGTGATCATGAACTCGGCAACACTTGTCGGTCTCTTCGAATTCGCCTGGTGGAGAGAAAAAAAATCACATGCACTATTTCAAAATGCCTAAACACCTGTCACAGTCCGGGAAACTCAAATAAGTGAATTCAAATCAACTCACCTAGCTGATCATAATGATCTGCGATGTTTCCTGCACCGCACCAAAGTGTCCCGGGATAAGTGAAGCCTCGCTTGGTCCGCGTCTTTTTATTGTTCGCGGCATCAGATTTCGGCTCTTTCGCTTGTTTTGTCTTCGCAATCACGCCTTTTGATTTCAACTTGTTACAGTTCGCCTTCGCTTCCGACACCCCAGTCAAACTCATCTTCAAATCGGAGCTCATTTGGTTTCTTAGACCAAGTCTGCAAACATGCATGAAGGATTTAACTTGCATTTGGTTTTGGATCACAGAGCAGTCGAGCAGGCGTCCCTCAGAGTCATGCACAGAGCGGACCTCTTCAGCCCCATCGGTAACCTGATGGAGGTGATACTCTCCTACAACTGAACTTTTGGCGCAAAGAGTGTTGTTGAGCATGTAAAAGAGCTCTTTGCTCTCTTTTTCGGCATCTAAAGCTTGGCTTAAGAATTCGCCTTTAACAAAGTTCCTGTCTAGATAAGACAGAAACACGAAAAACACGGACCACATCGCGGCGGGCGGCACTTTCAGCACCACGGAGTCTCAGACAGCACCGCAGCCTCTCCTGTTCAACGAGTACCGGCTTCTTTCACGGTCTGTCGTGGGGATTAATATATTGGCGGTCAATAATGGGAGGGGTCTGTCATTAAATTAACCCTTTCCTCCTCCAATGAACTTGAATATACCCCATGTGCATCTGTTTCCTCCTCCTTTCGTCTCTGTGGTTAGTGAATGTTCAATGATTGCCTATTTTTATGCAAAAACCTTTATTTGCAAAAGGCAAATTCGTATTTCTCTTATTTGAGAGAGGGAAATGTTGCAAGGCGAAAAAAAGGAACAAACAAAAAGGCGTTTGTTTTGTTATTTGAAGTAAATATTTTGTGCTATTTTCTTCCTATTCATTCAATTATAGGATAATAGAAAGCTAATATTTCAACTGCAAGCATAAAACAGCTCAAAAGACATTGGAATTAAGAAAATTTAGGCATGAAAATTTAGGCATGAAAGTATTGGGATGTTATAAGTAGCATATATATATATATATATATATATATATATATATATATATATATATATATATATATATATATATATATATATATATACACACACAACCTTTCATTAAAAGTTAATTACAACAGTAAAATAAGCGCCCACATAGACATATTGACAGAATATAGCCATTAAATGATTTTGACCTCCTGAAAGGCATTGAATAACTACTTCACAGAAACTTCACATCACATTTACTATATCCTTTTAAATGAAATGCAAAAAAAAATCTTTTTAATCAAATCGTTTTTGCTGTGTGCACGAGCATCGTAATGTGTAATCCTACATAATGAATGGAGGGTGTAATGGATATCTGTGTTTTGACCGTGAGTAACCCCATCGCTCCCCACACCTCGAGATTTACTTTGGTGACGCAGCAAGGAGGAGGTTCCTTTGGCGCTTTCCATAGTAACAAGAGATGGGGTGATTCTTCCGACCCAACGAGATTGGGCATTCTAATTACACAAAAGAAATGGGTAGTGACCTAATTTGGAACAGTGGGTTTTTTCAGTGCAGACCAATGAAGATCTCCATGCAGTTACTGAACATCAGTCAGTCTTTTCCTATGGTTACATGGATCTTAACTTGGGGACTTTAACGGACGCAGGCGCCAGCAAAGTGAAAAATAAGAGTAATTTATGAAGAGAATGCACGTTTGTCCACATAAATAGACCTATATTTGCAATTATACATGGCTGCTGCGATCAAGCAATTAAATATTTAGTTTTCCAGTGCTGTATTTGGTTTATATATATAAAAAAAAAGTAAGAAAAAAGAAAAGAACAAATAATGATGATGATGATTAAAATTCTGGAGTCCAGATGAGATTCGATTTTTGCAGAAATATTTTATTAGCCTTTGCTAATTGGTGGAATATTGTTGAAAGTGGTTCAAACATCGAACTAAGCAAATTATCAAAAAAAAAAAAAAAAAAAAAAAGAGGAATTTGGTATGTACAAATGCAAAATATTTATGGTCGGCTTTCAAGTAGCCCCCACTGAGTCCAACAGTGGGCTTTGGCAAGGAAATCGGATTGGTGGGGGTGGAAACAAATGATGTAAAATCACCAGAGGCAACATGCGACATTGTTGGAAAATCCGCAGGATGTATTATTAATTTAATGCTCGTTAAAAACTTTTGCCAGGATAATCACTGCGTGTTTCACATACCTGACGAATTGCAATTTCATCAAAACTCACTGTGCAATTTAGAAAAAACACAATGTTTGTGATACAGTAGCACATTTCTCTCAATTCTTGGAGCATAAATCTAAAATGTTGCAGCTTAAAGTATAAAAAGCACCTTGATATAGGGTGAATTCAGGTTAAATCGGGCGGCTCTTGCACCTTTCACAATAAAGATGCTTAGTCGTCTGATTATGCTTTGTTTTTATTGTTTTTTCCAACCCACCAATATCGAAACCATTAAATCTTCATTCCGCTTTTTCCAACACTAAATTTACATGCTAAAAACACCAAGAGAACTTACAGACAAGCTAACAAATTCTTATAGAAATCTCGTATGTTGGAAGTGATAAAAAATAATGGTAGGCCTAACACTTTACATTAGGTTTCATTAGTTACTAACATGAACTGCACTTCTGCAGCATTTATTAATCTTTGTTAATGTTTATTTCAACATTTACTTATACATTATTAAAATCATGTTAACATTAGTTAATGCACTGTGAACTAACATGAAAAAACAATGAACAGTTAGATTTTTAACTACAAAGATTAACAAATAGCCTACAGTAACAAATGTATTGCTCATGGTTAGTTAATAAATTATAATGTTAAAAAGTTAACCTTTTTGTAAAGTTTTACCCAAAAAATATTGAATTTGATCTGGAAAAAATATCATGTTGTTTTTAGCTTTGCTGTAACCCCGAATAGCGACACTACTACAATATTAACAGTCGTCAATAAAATAAGGGGAAACAGATAACAAATTATAGGGAAACCTGCTGCTACGAAAAAAGAGTCCTATAATATACCAACTTTTGTGAATAATAGTTAATCGTGATTATTTTACGTTACTAGTCACTTATTTCTTATCTTCACTTTCTTTCTACTGTTGAAGAACTACTTCACGTCTTTGTTCTGCAAGAAAACCCGATGTGTGATGAGATTGTTAATTTGTTAAGAGCATATTTTGGGCGATCCTACTCTTCTTAATCTGTTATATTTTTGCTTGGCTCATGTGCTTGATGACCGCCGCGTCCGCGAGTGACTGTTGGGACCAGTGGAGGAGCCAGAGGGGTGAAATTTAATTCACTTCTTCAATTTTCACCTGCAATGTTATTTTATGTTTGATATTTAATTTCTGTATAGGCCTACGGTTGAAAAACTTAAAAGTGCTTAATTCTTAGCGCTGTTCTTATTTTATGACTGACTGTTCACTTGTCTTCACTTCAGTAATATTTTACATTTAGCCTACAATAGTTAGGCTTGTAGTAGCTGGAATCGAGAATTGTGAAATTTTACTGGTATTTTTGGTAGCTTATTTATTAGAATGCAATGTACATGGGGCAAAACTATGAAAACATAAGTATTATACATGATATTCTTTTACAGATCCCCTAAAGTAGCCATGTAAAGTCTAGTTCCGCCACAGTTTAGGACCTCGGCTGAAATCGCGGAGGGATATTATTTTTTCTTCATATAGCACTCCGGAGTGGGGATAGCATGCATGAGAGATACTGCAGACTGATATCATGATGATAGCGCAAACAAAGAATTTATTTGGCATTTACACATCCAAAATGTATGGGTTCATAATTTTACTCTCTTTTTTCAGGCTTAATTATTGTAGGCCACCATATAAGAAACATTGCGCAGGAACAATCCACTTGGTTGCCGCCTATAGCTACCCAAAGACAGCTCAACTCCCTTATATATATTTTGACATTAATGAGCAATGTTGACAACAGAACATGCTTAAAGTTTAACTCTTTTTGTCATCCCAGCAACAACTTTTTACAAATAGGCTAATGTAGCACATTAAAGGTGCCCTACAATCAAAAATTTAATTTACCTCGGCACATGTTGAATAACGAGTTCAGTACATGGAAATGACATACAGTGAGTCTCAAACTCCATTGTTTCCTCTTTCTTATGTGAATCTCAGTTGTTTAAAAGACCTCCGAAGAACAGGCGAATCTCAACATAACACCAACTGTTACGTAACAGTCGGGATCATTAATATGTATGACCCAATATTTGCATATGCCAGCCCATGTTCAAGGCATTAGACAAGGGCAGAACGTCTGGATGTGCACAGCTGAATCAACAGACTAGGTAAGCAAGCAAGGACAATAGCGAAAAATGGCAGATGGAGCAATAATAACTGACATGATCCATGATATCATATTTTTAGTGATATTTGTATATTTGTCTTTATAAATGTTTTGTTAGCATGTTGCTAATGTACTGTTAAATGTGGTTAAAGTTACCATTGTTTCTTACTGTATTCAAGGAGACAAGAGGGCCATCACTATTTTCATTTTTAAACACTTGCAGTCAGTATAATACATAAACACAACTTCATTCTTTATAAATCTCTCCAACAGTGTGTAATGTTAGCCCGTTAGCCACAGAGCACTATCAAACTCATTCAGAATCAAATGTAAACATCCAAATAAATACTATACTCACATGATCCAACGCATGCATGCAGTATGCATGATGAACATCTTGTAAAGATCCATTTTGAGGGTTATATTAGCTGTGTGAACTTTGTAAATGCAATGTATTAGAGCCGCGAGCTCGGGGGCAGGGAGCGCGTGATTTAAAGGGGCCGCAGCCTGAATCGGTGCATAGTTAATGATGCCCCAAAATAGGCAGTTAAAACAATTAATTAAAAAAATCTATGGGGTATTTTGAGCTAAAACTTCAGACATATTCAGGGGACACCTTAGACTTATATTACATCTTGTAAAAAATGGTTCTAGGGCACATTTAAGTGCATTGTTATGAGTTATCAAATAGTCACATTTACAGTTAGGCTACTGCTACCATTATAGTTCTCATAGGATAATTGACAGCAAAAACATGCATGTGTTATAAAAACAATGACAGTGTTTTAACGTTAATCAGGTGGGGAGGGGAAAAAACAGGCATTAGTTGCATTGCAAATTATTACCTCATTATTTACTAAAATGATGAGTAGCCTAAATATAAACACTGACCAGTGTCTAAATAAGCCTGGTTTGGAGCTAATGGTTAAACGACTACTCTGGAAGAGACATGCAAACGCCCCCTTTAGACTACTTGAAAACTGACACCAAATACTACATGCCGTTACCGGGGTGAGTTTTCAGAAGTCTAGTGGTCTTTCCAGAATGGATGTTTTAGCAGTTCCCCAAAAGAGAGAAGATGGCTGGTACTTGTCTCTTATGGCACCAAACACAAAGGGACCAAAGTTTGCATGGCTTGATCCGTCAAGACTCTATTGCAATTCACAGGTAAACAATCACTCTGTTGCATGCAAAACGTATAGTGTGTATAAAGGAACTTTATTGAATAACCTTGCTTTGAAATATGTATCTTGAGGTCTGGAAGGTAAAGTAAGAATTGGTTGACAACCATGGGCTTTAAAGTTTAAAGTCTCTGAACTCTCTTTTCTGTTACTCTTGGCTGATCCAGGCACTGTCAGATTGTGTAAAAGATCTTCTCAAACCATTCCAAAATGAGACCATTGACCTGGTGGCTGGAATAGATGCCATGGGCTTCATCCTCGGTATAAAACTTTCTCTTTTGTAGCTGACAGTCTGAACTCGAGAGACAATATTTTTAGCTCAGTTCACATGTTGCAGGAAAAGTAAATTTAACTCCTGGGCAAGTAGGCTAAATATAGAGTGGGATATACTTTAGGGCCCATCTGTAAAGCCTTTCTTAGTGTAATAGCCTATCTGTTCAGTGGTTTGAGATCAATTAATAAAATATTTTAGTTTCATTTTTACTTTCTCCTCCAATTTCAGGGTCAGCTGTGGCCATGAGTTTAGGAAAAGGCTTTTTGGCCATTCGAAAAGCAGGACACTTGTGTGTTCAAACTCTCACTCAGGACTACAGCGACTACTCTGGACGAGAGAAGCTCATGGAAGTGCGTGTTGATGTGTTAAAGCCAGGTACTGATGTATATAAACTCATATATTGTCACTATAATGCCAGTCTTAAAAATAAAGATTCCAAAGGCAGGTTTTCACAGTGAAGAATTATTTTTAGGTTCCATTTTCTTAGTTTGATGAAACATTTTAAAAATCTAAAGAACCTTTTATGGAATGGAAAGGTTCCATGGATGTTAAAAGTTCTTTGTGGAACCATTGATGCCAATAAAGAACATTTACTTTTAAGAGCGTGGTTGATAATGTTGTTGAAGGCCACATAGAAAAAGCCATCACAATCAAATTAGTCCTCTTTTTTACATATGTTTGCAGTATTTTATATCGATCAGCTCTGCTGTCCTATTTTACACAGCAAAATGGGAACTTCTGAGATATGTTATAATGTACTTCAGGTCTACGGGTTCTTATTGTAGACCAGTGGATTGAGACTGGAGGAACTATGAGAGCAGCTATCAAACTGGTGGAGAATCAAGGAGCTACTGTTGTAGGTAAGCATAAAACACCTAATACAATAAAAGCAAAGGTATGTTTTGAGACATGGTGGACATATTCACTGCCCCTCTCCACCCAAAACCTTTCTATCTTTCTTTGATATTGACTTTTGGGACACTATCAAAATAAATATTGTAACTGAAATACGACTGGTGAGAGCTTATTGACATTCTTGTTCCATTAGTTGCCGCATGCAAGATACAACACAAAGGATTTGGACAGCTGCTTTCTGGGAGAGGGTGTAATGGCTCCCGCTGTCGAATGAATAGCTATTAGGATCACTTTTCAGTAGTCTCGATTAACTAGCTAAAATGAGTGCTATTATTTCTCTATTCTTTGTAGGCATTGCTGCTGTGGCCATTGAAAACAGTGAGGGAGGAAAGTGGATAAAGGAAAACTATAAATATTCCCACTGCATTCCAAAAGAGCTGCAATCTCAGATAGACAGTCAATACCTGGAATTTTTTAACAACTTCAGTGGTTAGAAATAAGGATATTCACATAAAAATGTGAGATTCCAAGGGGAATCAGCAGTTGAGTAACATAATAGGTAAGAAATGATCAGAGCTTATGACATGTATTTTTATATGTGGAGATGAATGGATCGTGTGAGGACTGATCCTTCTAAGCTGAAATGGATTTGATCCATTACACTCTTCCTGTTTTAAGCATTCAATCAAATTGGTCAGAAATAGTCTGTAGTTGTTTCACGAAATTACCAGTAGAGGTCACTATCAGATTGTAACTCTGAACTTGATGAATTATGATGAATAATGATAAATTTAATTTAAATTAAATGTTTATTCGAACAGTATAAACACAGGATTTCTGCAGGTTTTATGAAGATAAATTCAAGACATTTTTAAGACTGTGTAAAAGACCAATTAAAGAAAATGTAAGGAATTAATTGAAGGGAAATCAATGTCAATAAGTTCTCTAAATGTAAATGTTCAAAGGAGAAACACAGGAGTTGTATTAGCAAAACGCTGATGTTTTTTCCAGTGAAAATGTTTTAAATTCTCAAATCAAGACGCATTTACTGGAGATACAAAATTATATAAAATATGAAGTCTTTCTTTCTGTGATATTGATCAAAATGAAATGAGTTTATGATCAAATATATATATATAAAAAATTTTTTTTTTGCCATGCATGTAACATTTAATGAAATTACTTTATAAATGTAAGACTTTATGCTCTGATTTAAGACCTTAATTTCTATAGGGGTGAATTAAGACTTTTTAAGTCTGGCAAAAACCCTGTAATATGATAATGCTGTTAATATTAGGACTTTTGAGGGGGGGGGGGATTTATTTTTTAATAAATCAATAAACAGCTCATTAAGAAAAAGGAAAATCATTTTATTTATAATAAAAATGTCAGTCACAAAAAAACTATGAATACAAGTCCTAATACTTATAATTTTTTAACAGCAAAATTCAATTGAAGCTATATGAAGGAATTCCTGTATAACTTCAAGATAAATGACAGCTATGATAAAATACAGTTATCACTGTTTATTGCTTTTTGTGCAACTCATGCATGATCCTCGTGTACCTTTTAAAATCACTGCTTACTATAAACTAAGTAAAACTGTGAAATAAAAATGTATTTGTAATTAACACAATATAATAATCACTGATAACTATTATGCATAAATTGTGCATAGAACTCCTGGGAAAACAGAACACAGCAATGGACAAGTTGTCCAACAAAAGAATGTTTTCTTTTATCCAGCGGATATTCAGTTACACCCTCTGAATAACAAACCACACGGTTCTCTGGACAAACCTTTGGTTGAAATATTGTCCATCCCACTTTTTATATTCTCCCTATGTACGTTCATGTACGCTTGTGTGCATGTTTTGCTTTGGTACCATTATATGTTGGTGCAAATGTTTGCATTTTCACAATGTCAGTCTTTACTGACAACAGTTAGACTGTTTCTTCTTGGAAGTTGCATACAGGTTATTTGAGTTGCTGTTGATTTCTGTGTGAATAAAAGAAAGTTTACACGTTTAATTTAAATGCAATACAGTATTGATTATATGTAATATTCATCAGTCTGAATTGTATTGTTTCACAACCTTTTATAAAATGTAATAACTTTTTTTTTCTTCTGAAATGATGCCGTTTAATGAATTCAGGCCACCCAGGCAAGGAACCAATACTGTCACTGCCAGCTTTTCATGATGCAATCAAATTCCGTGGATATAATAATGTCCTTATTGTACTTACGAACAACTTCACCAATCCGTCTGGATCCACTTTTCTCCAGTTCTGCCAGGACATTGGCCTCAAATGTTAAAGATGCAACTCTGAAGAAAAACTCTCTCACATTCTCCCCTACAGTCACAAAAATAAATAAATAATTAAGCAACATAAACAGTAGCAATGTTTATCTAAGGTTTCCCAAATACTTTTTAATACATAAAATCTGCAAAATTGAAACCGCAAATCCCATTAAAATATATTACACTGTAGTAATGTCTCTAGTTAAAAGGATAGTTCATCCAAAATTAAAATTCTGTCATCCTTTGCTCACCCTCAAGTTGTTCCAAACCTGTATGAGTTTCTTAAGAAGATATTATAAAGAATGTTAGTTACCAAACACTTGATGGGCCCCACTGACTTCCATTGTATGAGGAAAAAACTTTGGTTTGGAAACCAACATTCTTCAAATTTCTCTTTTGTGTTCAGCAGAAGAAATAAATTCATACAGGTTGACGGTGAGTAAATGATGACAGAGTTTTCATTTTGAATAATCCCTTTAAGAACTCACCAGTCAAAGCGGACACAGCCCAGTACTCTGCCTTCATCTGATCTGCCAGTTTAATGGCATCCTGCTCTATTAGTGTGTACTGTGCAGGAGACTGCAAGAGAGACACATTGGTTTGACATAAATATAGACATTTTTTATTATGCATGGCCTTAAACTTTAATATAAAAAAAAAACATTTATGGAGCCAAAAAGTAACTTTTTTTTGTAATTATGAATTATAAAATAATATAATGTTGATATACAATAAAAATGGTCACTCACACTCAGATCTTTCTTTGTGCCAACCAAGAATAGTAATACACTTGTAGGATCATTCTCTTTCATTGCGTCCTCCAGCCATTGCCTTGAGAAGAGAATGACACATTTCAGTGTATGAAGCACACAGTGTATTTGTTAAAGTCTTTATGAAATTGTGATCGTCTTTTCTTCATATTGTGATGTATATATAAGTGATATGGCATCTTGAACTAGTAAAAAAGTAGGGCGGGAATTGATTTTGTCCTTTGGGCAGTGATTGGATGGTTGTCGTTTGCTAATTGCTGTGATCACATGTGAGTGACAGATTGCTGGAGGTGAGGGATTATTGGCCAGCCCTCGAGCCAGTGCATTCGTCTTCAGTTAAGAAATATTGTTGTGAGGGGGAGGAGATGTTAAAAAATAAATAAAATTTAAAAAAATTATAAAAATAAATAAATAAAATAAAATAAAGATTACCTTGTATGTTCCAGTGAAGCCACATCAGTCAAATCAAACACAATGATTACAGCTGGAAACAGGAAATTAAAAAGAATAAGAATTGTTATATCTCAAAATTAGGGTTGTTGATTTAACATGTTAACTTGATTCGAATCAATTAGCGAATCGATCGGGTGAACCAATGATTCAATGGCCCATTCATAAAGAGAGCCATTTACTTCATTCCTGAATGAATCAGCCATTTGAATGAATCAAATGAATGAATGATTCAATGTCTGCATCTGAAATCGCATACTTCCCTACTTTATAGTAGGTGAAAAACAGTATGTGACAAAAGTAGTATGTCTGAATTCACAGTATTTTTTTTTTTTGTGAGATTCTGAAGTTTGCATACAATTGACACTTTCCCATGAGGCCACGGGAGAAGGTTTGTGAAAGGCAGTGACTCAATTTAACTGACATTGGTAGGTCACATGATAATGACAGGATGGTGAATGTGCTACGCCTGGATTACATGCATACTACACACATTCATTCTATATCGAACATACTTTTTAGTAGTAATTACTTATTCGAAATTAGTACCTACTCAAGAGAGTATGCAATTTCAGATGCAGCCAATAACTTACTTATTTAGACATTTGCTGCCACCTACTGGCAGTTTTAGTTTCTTTTTTAGAGTATCATTTCATTGAAAAATGATCACATATTTCTATATTAATAAAAAAAAACATTAAAGGTATAGTTCGCCCAAAAATTAAAAAATACCGTCATCATTTACTCAATATCATGGCCACTGAAGCCTAAAAGTTTATGAGTTATAAATTCTCTGTTGAATCAAATAAAACATGTAGCCTATATATATATATATATATATTTATTTTATTTTTTTTGGACTACAACTAATCCAACGTCTACGGAAGAGGATTAGGGCCAAGCAATAATAAAAAAATAAAACCATCTCGAGATTAAAGTTGTTAAATTTTGAGAAAAAACTTGTTAAATTTCAAGAAAAAAATCTAAATAAAATGTTGAGAATAAACTCGTTAAATTACGAGAAAAAAGTCATTAAATTATGAGAACAAATACGTAATTTAATGACTTTTTTCTCATAATTTAATGTTTAATCTCAACATTTTATCACGACTTTTTTCTCGAAATTTAACGAAATTGTTTTCATAATTTAACACATTTATTCTCATAATTTAACGAGTTTATTCTCAACATTTTATCTTGACTTTTTTCTTGAAATTGAATGATTTTTTTCTCGAAATTTAACAACTTTAATCTCGAAGTGGTTTTATTTTTTTATTATTGCTTGGCCCTATTCCTCTTCCATATACCTCAGCCAAACGTTACATTTTGGTTGAAAATGATAATCAGGTTGACGTCTAAAACCAACATTTGTTTGACGTCAAACTCCAACATCGGACAGACGATGAATTTTAGTTAGAATAAAGCACCACACTGTAAAAAAAAAAAAAAAACTAAAAAGGAGTGAAATGCATGGCAGCACATTAAATCTCTGGAGATCTCAGCAGAGGAGGATTAAACAACTCCACAAACAGCATTACTTATTACTAACCAGACTGACTTTATTTCTGTCACACATCTACAGGCTCTTGACCCTTGATTATTTAACATTAGTTTTTTTTTTTTCTTTGGCTGCTGTAACTGTTTGTTATGGCAAGGAAAGCAAGTGAAAATGCCATCAGATGATGTTGTGTACTTGATGATGAAGACATAATCATCATTTAGTGGTCAAATTCACTGATGTCATCCAGAGTCTAATCATTTTATATAATTGATTATAGCAAGCCTATAATTCTACATTGTCCATTAGATTCATATGCTGATTCTTTAGTGCCTGCCTGCGTGTATCTTTAAACTTTTTGTGGCACAATCCCTCAGATTAAAAAACTGCTGGACAATCATGGGATTATTGCAAATCAATAATATGAAATTAACAGCGTGATATCTATATAATCAAATAATACACTCTGAATATGATCAGTAAATTAAACACTACATGATGATTATGCCTTTATCTTCATCAAGCAGACAAAATCATCTGAACACAATTTCTCTTGCTGTTCTTACTATGATAAACACAGTTACAGCAGCCAGACAAAAGCTAATGTTAAAAAGTCAAGTCAAACTGCCGAACTAAAGCAAACACTGATCACAATGACAAATGAAACTTTTTCAACCAAACGTTAACATCAAAACCTCTGTTAATTTTAAATATGAACTTCTGTAGACATGTGACAGTAAGAGAGTCAAAATGGTGAGTAATAAGTGAAGCTAATCCAGCAAATTATTCTTCACTCTTATTAAAGGTGCCCTAGAATTAAAAATTGAATTTACCTCGGCATAGTTGAATAACAAGAGTTCAGTACATGGAAATGACATACAGTGAGTCTCAAACTCCATTGTTTCCTCCTTCTAATATAAATCTCATTTGTTTAAAAGACCTCCGAAGAACAGGCAAATCTCAACATAACACCGACTGTTACGTAACAGTCAGGATGATTAATATGCACGCCCCCAATATTTGCATATATGCCAGCTCATGTTCAAGGCATTAGACAAGGGCAGGACTGTAAAATTCATAAACACAACTTCATTCTTTATAATTCTCTCCAACAGTGTGTAATGTTAGCTTTAGCCACAGAGCACAGGCTCAAACTCATTCAGAATCAAATGTAAACATCCAAATAAATACTATACTCACATGATCCGAAGCATGCATTCAGCATGCATGACAAACATTTTGTAAAGATCCATTTTGAGGGTTATATTAGCTGTGTGAACTTTGTTTATGCAATGTATTAGAGTCGCGAGCTCGGGGGCAGGGAGCGCGAGGATTTAAAGGGGCCGCAGCCTGAATCGGCGCATAGTTAATGATACCCCAAAATAGGCAGATAAAAAAATTTATAAAAAAAAATCTATGGGGTATTTTGAGCTGAAACTTCACAGACACATTCAGGGGACACCTTAGACTTATATTACATCTTGTGAAAAAACGTTCTAGGGCACATTTAAACAGCTTATAAATCTACTAAAACTGTAGTTAAGAATGAAGTATTACATTTCTGCAAAGTTGACTCCCATCTTTAATTTATTTTCTCCATTTGAAAAAATTAGACATTCATTTTGCATACATTTATTTTGCTCATTATCAACATTAGTGTTGCTGCTGATACTTTTTATAAATAAAATTATTTTTTTTTGTAATATGAAGATTAAAATTAACATGAAAGACTACTAATTTTCAACAAAAACAGTTTAGTAACAGCGCACTTTATTTTGTACACTTTAAGACCCCTCTATTTATTGGTGTATAAATAAGATTTGTTTTGTTTTCTATGCAAGGAGGGAGTGATTGTTATAAATAAAACAGTTTGTTCAGTTCAGTGGTGTTGTAATCGGGTCAAAAACAGAAGTATAACAGTAAATAAATATTAGTTCTGCATATCAGTTATCGGGCACATAAACACACAAATTGTTGGTTCTAAAAACCAATATTGGTTGATCACGAATGTTTTTGGTGTTTATTCCAACCAAAATTCAACATCAGCCCAATGTTGGATTTAGACGTCAACCCGATTTTCATTTTCAACCAAAATACAATGTCTGACTGTAAAATATTTGTATAGTTTTATGTAAATGAATTACATTCAAATTTTCCATCCATTTGGATTACATAGTTTTTACATAAACAAACCAATAAACTTAATGTTATCCATATTTGTAAGTCATATGTAAATGAAATAGGTAAGATTTATGTAATAGTATGCAGAAAAATACCTGGGTTATATAACACTGCTTAGTGTTCATGTGTGTGCACACAACTGAGTTAAAGTACCATTGAAGCAGTGTCAGAGTTAATGAGATAATTAAGTGATGATTGAACATTAATGATAAACACCTGCTGTTAACAAGCATAATCGCTGAAGGAAAGAGAAACAGCTGACTTCAGTCACAGCCTTTGATAAAAACGAAGATTGAAGATAAAAGACATTAAATCTTTCACAATCTGATTAAACAGCTCCACAATCTCTACAAAACATTACCAGCTTCAATCATCACTAAATAGACTGACTTTATTTCTGTCATACGTCTACGTAAGTTCTTATGAGAATTAACAGAGGTTTAGATGTTGATGATTCATTGAGATATATCCCATAATCCTACCATAATTATCCCATAATCCTACCAAAACTTAACAACTGCCTTACTGCCTATTAATAAGCAGTAATTAGGAGTTTATTGAGGCAAAAGTCATAGTTAATAGTTAGTTAATGAGAAATGGACTCTAATCTAATTGGACCCACACTAATAAAGTGTGACCAAAACTTATTCATTATTATTACTAACATTAATTTTATGTTAAATTAAGTTAGAATATAAATATTAGTTTAAACATTACATTATTTGTATGTTATTTAATATTATTTTAACCATTCGTTACCCTGAGCTCCTCTGTAGTATGTAGAGGCAATGCATTTAAATCTCTCCTGTCCTGCAGTGTCCCACCTGAAAAATGAACACAAAAATGTCTTTAAAATAGCTGTCAAAATAACTTCAGTCACAAAATGTGGTTCAAACTCACAGTTGTAGACTGAAGGGGACTCCAAGAACTTCAAACCTCTCCATCTCAAAGTCCACACCAATGGTGGCCTTGTAATTCTTGTCAAAGACATCTTTACAAAATCTAAAAAAGTAGTTTAAAAAACGTTAAATTATTATATTCATCCAAACAATAACTAAAAGCAATACATAATCAGTTAATTCTGCAACTTTGCTCACCTATTAATCAAACAGGTTTTCCCCACTGCAAGATCACCCACTACAATGACCTTGGAGATTTTAAACCTACTAAACAAAAAGCACAAGATAAAACAATGCTGCATAAACCACTGATTCAACAAAACAAAAGATAACATCTTCTCACCCCACGGTTCCTGTCCTCTGCTGCTGACAGGCTGTCTTCACCTTGCTGTGGAATTCATTGTCTGTGTTCAAAGCAGCACCTTTGTTGAAGCACTACAACAGGAGTGAATATTAACACTCGGGAAGCACTTGAGGAAATGGGCCAATGGATGAATTTCAGAACAAGCACTACTACGATCATCATTGCATTGTGTGTAAAGCATGTACCTTAGGCAGCTGTCCGATTATGCGGTCTTTTCGTACAGGGGGCAGCACACTCATGGTGATGTTCCTGTAGGAGAACTACAGTTATGAATCACAGCTTGGCTTTTTAAAATATGGCACACACCATTAAGGAAGGAATGAGTAATGGCTGCTCAGAATGAGGCTCTAGAGAGGGAGACTTGCATGAATAAAACAAGGCCATATATTTTAGTTTAGCATGTGTAAATGTGACGGTCATCGAATATGGTTAGTTTTAAATAGTTGGTCACTATATAGCAGCATGGGTGATGACTCACTAAGCCGCATTTCGTTAATCCCAAAAGTAAATCTGAGAACAAAGAAAAACACCTAATTTGTGTCAAAAACGTGTTTGACCTTATTTGTGATGCCATCTACTTTTGGTGCAATGTGTGCAACTTGAGCTTACACACGTATTTAAGAACATATGTGAGACTTATTAAACACAGTAATAGCTACTTAATTACGATTTTTATTGCTCGTCTGATGTAAACAAACATTTCAAAAGTCACATTTTAAGTACAAACTATACAATTTTCGTTCCATTCTTCCAAAGTCAATCCGTGCTCCGCAACACTGTTGCTACAAACAAACGTGTGCTTCTTACCTCAGGACGTTGTTTCTGTGAGTGAGTGTAATAAAGCGCTCGCTTCCTGAGACAATGGCGTTTGAAACGCTGTTATAAGTTCAGGGGAAGAAAAAGAAAAGGGAAAGAGAGAAACGTGAGGTGGGTTTAGCATTCATCTATCGCGTACAGTTTCCAAGTTTCTAAAGAAAACTGCAGGATACTCCGTCTCCCACCGACGGAAGCGCTAACTGCATACAGATGGATTCGTCTCCTCCAATCCCCCGGTCTCTCCTCACCAAAACCAGGAAAGAGGGATAGCAAACGCCCCCTTCAGTCCTCAGTTTGGGTTATGTCCGTATACAGCAGATTTTTACCGTGCATCTTTATTAATCAGGTTTGGGAAGGTTACATTTAAAATGCATTTCACTACAGATTACAAAATACATGCTTAACGTATTTTGTTAGATTACACAAGTTTTGTAACTTAATCTAAGTACTTTACAATACTTTGGAATACTAATAAGGTACGCAAAAAAACTCTAGTGTTAAATTAACTCTTCTGGGAGTGTATGTGAGACCACACACAAGTGTTAAAGTGTTAAAATAAGAGTTAAATGAACACTGAAAATTGCAAAATGAACACTGAAGCAGTGTTAAGGTTAATGAGATAATTAAGTGATTAACTGAGTAATGATTGACCATTTTTGAAGATACCCAGGCTTGGGAGGGTTACTTTAAAAATGTATTCCGTTAAAGTTACAAATTACTACATCAAAAAAAGTATTCAGTAATCCAAGTACCACTATATAAAAGTAATGTAATCTGATTACTTTTGGATTACTTAAAGGTCATATATATAAGTTGAAAGAAATAAAGAGAGAGATTATATATATATATATATATATATATATATATATATATATATATATATAATCTCTCTCTCTCTCTCTTTCTTTCAACTTTACTATAAATAAATTGCATTTTAATTTTTTTTCTCAATTTCTGCAAGTTTTTAAATGTTACACGTTCCATACTTTTGAATGGGTCTCAACAAAAACATTTTTTTTTTACAAATCTGATAAATTATCTATTGCAATATTATTATCGTTGGTGTTGTTTAGAGCTTAAAAATATAAAAGTCACATCAGATCATAAACAAACTGAACAAGCTCGTATTAAACATTTCTGTTTATGTTTGTTCTGCTTTCATTTTAATGTTTAGCATTTTGGTTACCATTAAAACTAAGCAATCATGTCTCATTTCCACAATTTGGGAATACACAGCCCTGAATATATGTAGGGCTATTCAGACATCTAGTGGCTACAGTATGGTATTACAGATTATTTTTTAGTCCTTTTATAAAGAAAGTGTTTTTGTAGCTGGAAGGCAGAGTTTGCACTGTACAACCATGTTGTTTGCATTTTCTTCTTTGAAAACAAAAAAATAGCAGCAATATCCATGAATTGAAAGTGTTTTTCCTGCAGGCAATGTCGTTTCAATTAGCAGCAGTGATTCAATCTGCGTCTGAGGAGATTGTAGACGGGTGTTATTTGCGCATGCACCAGCGGGTGGCTCACGTGAGTCTTCACTGGCAACAGAACCAGGAATAACCGGGTGTGTCTCATACGTCCTGAAAAGTGAAGCCGCGGGCTCTTTGATCGCCCCCTGGTGGCTGGATGCAGTACAAGTCATAAACCCGCCCTCTCAATGCAAACTAATGGCACTTGTCAAAATAACAAAAAATTAATTACACATACAATAAAATTTTGCGAAAGATGGTTTTGGTCATTTAAGGTAGTTGTTATCATGCTGATATATTTTCAATAGTTCATTTTTGTGATTAGTTTGATTTTTGCAAGCAATTTGGTGCTATAGAAACGGGGCGTGTCCTCACGATTTACAGTTGATTGACAGCTTCTCTGAGGACTGTCGGAGCTTTGAGGGGAGATTGAAGATGAATAAATAACTATTATTTTTCGATTTCTGTGTTATTTCTCACTAACAAAAGTTGTTTTTCAGCAGTAAACTGTACTAACCGACCTACAGATCTGACGGATCACTGAGTTTTCTTCGGTCACGTTAAATGTGGGCTTTATAAGCTAAATGTTATTAGCCAAGTTAACACGGCTAATGTTAGCCATGACGGAAAAAGAAGGTGATCATAATCTGGCAGTTACTAATTATCTTTATGGGTATAAAATAATAATTATCAGGACAAAACTAATCCTACTCTAGTTAATTAAAGAGCACTGTCTAACGTTACAGCAATCGATCTGCTGTAGAGTTAGTTCAACTTTACCGAGGTTTCAAAAATATTATTGCTTTAGAAACAGAATATTTTTTTACAAGTATAATTTTAATTTTTGTATAATTTATTTATTTAAAATACATCAATTACGATATGTTGTTTTGACCTAGTTATGAGTAATTTAGTTTAAAACTGAACAATGTGCATTAATAAACATTCAAATAAATGTAAATTCCTTATTGCCAGATGTAATTAGCATCGTTTAAGCCAGATGAAAAAGGGAGGAGGAAAAGAAAAATATAATAAACAATAGATAATAAAACAAATAGGTGATCTGATCTTGGTGACGCAGACGTCTGGGCGGAAGTTTGATACCGCGACTCCGCCTCCGCCTCCTGGTTTCACTGACGAGTCTTTCTGCGCATGCCCAGGTTCCAACATGTCAACGCCCATCATCGTCCGTTTTACCTTCAGTTCATTACAATATTAGGGACTTTAAGCAGCAGCTGCTGATACAACGGCAACGGTATTCTGGCGTTCCATTGCGCATGCGCAAATTTAACTGCTACTTCTTGACGTTCTACTGTAACCGTCTACTACGGCAGGGTAGCCGATTTGCCGTAGTCGATAATACGTGACAGACTATATAAGTAAATGTTATGTTCTATGGTTATGTGGTATTTTAGTTGTATCTGTATGTCATTTAATGCCAACAGCAACCATTCTCTTGATTTTATTTACATGTAATGTATTGTTTACTATGTCAAATGATTAAATGATCCACGCCATCCTCTTTGTTGTTGCTTAGTGATTTTTGCGTTCTTTAGCTACGGCAGTTGACAGTTTACTTCCGGTCGTCGTTGCCGTTCCATCAACAGCTGTTGCTTAAAGTCCCTAATGGAAGGAAACGGCGTCGCGTCGTCCATCTTTTTTTACAGTCTATGGGAATAACTATAATCAAGCAGCGCTTAATATGGTGTTTACGGAAGAGGATTAGGGCCAAGCAATTCTCTCTCTCTCTCTCTCTCTCTCTCTCTCTCTCTCTCTCTCTCTCTCTCTCTCTCTCTCTCTCTCTATATCTCTCTCTCTATATATATATCTCTATATATATATATATTTATTTAACATACTCTTGCATCTTAACTGTATATATATATATATATATATATATATATATATATATATATATATATATATACAGTTAAGATGCAAGAGTATGTTAAATATATATATATTAATTCAGTTATTTTGTCTTTTAGAGTATGTAAACATCTGTTATGTAAAAGCTACTTTACATAAAAGTATAAAAAAAATAACATGCAAAATTGAAGTAATTTTAACAAAATAAGAGGAGTCATAAAAACTGCATGTTCTGAAAGGGGTATAAATATGAGCAGAACTGTATGATGTTTTTGCAGTGTCAATCACCAATTGCTGTTTACAATAATTGCCCTTTAGCTGTTTAGCAAAGTGTGTTGTTTCTGCTCAGCCACCAGAGGGCGCTATATTGAAACGCCATTCTGCTCTACTGTTCTCAGCGTCAAGTATGAACATCAGTCCTAAAGGAAATAAGAAAACTTTGACAGGGGTTTTCCTCGATGCAAGAACAAGGCTGTAACAAATCAAAATATTAATAACAAAAGGTCAAACACACTTCAGGGCTTGGTGGAGTCTGTCTGTGCTCCATTCTGCTTTAGACTGGTCTCACGGCGTGGGAAGAAGTATGACCACAGCAGTCTAAGTAATTAAAAAAAAAAAAAAGGATTTTTCCATTGACTTTTGTATTGTGGCAGAAAATAAGCTCTGTGGCCACAAAAGTGCTGCTGCTTGGTGTTGTTGCAAGGCTCTGTAAATCTTTTGTTGTCTTTTTGCGAGTCTCTTATCTTCACCTCCAAACAAGTTAAAGGCAGGGTAGGTAATTTTCGGAGAGGCTAGCAATAGCGAGTTTCGGCCGTTTCACACCGCAAGCCGCATATTTTTTTCGGCGTGCATGTTAAAGTGAGTGCATTCACACCGGAGGAGGAGCGAGCGACGCGTGAGCGTCAAGCAGGAGTGGTAAAATCGTAGGAAGATGCAGTCGACATTGTGTCCACAAGGTTGCGCCAAAAGACAACAAACCTTGTGCTGGTCTTCTTTTCCCCAAAACTGTTGACATAAAGTCACTATGACTTGATATGTCGATTTCTTAATGTCATAATTATGACTTTTTGTCATAATTTAGCCTTTTTATCTCACAATCATGATTTTCTTATGTGGTATAAATGGGCTTCTGTAGTATTTGGACCAGCATCAAAGTCTAGTAAGTTGTTGTCCAAAATGCCAAAGTAACTTTGATCTATATATATAGAACTGGAAGACTTTCTGAACATATAGCAATAGGCTGTATTAGAAAGACAATTTAAAGGATAAAAAGAAGAATTACGTAGAATTAATAAATTCTGAATAATTTACTGTCACATTGTGAATATTGAGTAATCATGTAATCAGTAAAAATGTAAGTCTGATTATGTATTATAATCTAATTACAAATTTTTGGAATCAGATTACATATAATCAGTTTTTTTGTTTTGGTGAAAACTACATGTTAAATTTTTGTATGGGAATTTTGCAAACAAAGTCTTGCAAAATGTTTTGTTTATTTAACAATTTCTGTTAATATAATGCACATTTGGTTGCTTACGCGGTCACACTTAAAATGTGTTAAAGATAACACAAGCACTCTTTTAAAGCAAGACATTTCACAACAATTTAAGTTTATTTGTTTTCATATTAGTCATTGGAAAATCCCAAAACCCTGTTGGAGAATCTAGGTCATGTATTTTGCAACTTGGTGGTTTCCCGCTGGTCTTTTGGTAGTTATTAGATTAACCACTCACCATGTTCCTACCTGTTTGACCATAGCAGGTTTAGTGGAAAAACACTTTTTTTAAAATTCAAAATACTTTCTAAGGCCACTGTATTGTACTACAATGAAAGTAAGTGTAACATAAGGAAGGTCATTTAAAGTATGTGCTGGTGTTGTTTATAGCATATGTACGCTTGTGTTTGAGTGGCCCCTTCCGGCCTCCTCTCTCCCACCGCAGAGGCCTTTTGTCTTGATGTGATCCTCTGGGATTGTGGGTCGCCACGCCTGAACAACCTGATGGTCGTATGGCGTGAGGAGCACAGAGAGGAAGGAGGAAAGACGGGACGGTGTGTGTATTTGTATATACGTGTGTGAAGAATGCCTTAAGGAAAGGGCCGTCTTTCATATAAACAGTAACTACGCTTGGGTTGTCACGCTATGATGCTGTTCCTCATGGAGACTGCAGATGTTTTCTTGTCAAGGCATGTTTTATTATGGCTGCCAATTTAATATGTTCATTAAGTGTGCATGTGTAAACGGACCAACATTTGATCTCCTAAAAACTCAGCTGCAAAGTAGATCAACTTCTAAAGACTTTCAGTAATGTATACATTGCGTTTTCTTCATTTGAGGGCTTTTCTCACCATATATTGTTATACAGTCATTAAAGGGATAGTTCACCCAAAAACGTTCCAAACCCCTGAATTTGTCTGTGAAGTTTCAACTCAAAATACCCCATAGATTTTTTTTAATTCATTTTTTAACTGCCTATTTTGGGGCATAATTAGAAATGCGCCGTTTCAGGTTGCGGCGCCTTTAAATGCTTGCGCTCCCCTCCCACGGAGCTCGCGCTTGCCTTAAACAGTGCATAAACAAAGTTCACACAGCTAATATAACCCTCAAAATGGATCTTTACAAAGTGTTCGTCATGCATACTGCATGCATGTGTCGGATCATGTGAGTGTAGTATTTATTTGGATGTTTACATTTGATTTTGAATGAGTTTGAGGCTGTGATCCGTGGCTAACGGCTAATGCTACACTGTTGGAGAGATTTATAAAGAATTAAGTTGCGAATTATTCAGACTGCAAGTGTTTAAAAATGAAAATAGCGATGACTCTTGTCTCTATGAATACAGTAAGAAACGATGGTAACTTTAACCACATTTAAAGGTACAATTTGTGATATTTTTTTCCGCTAGAGGTCGCTAGAAGCCTATTCAAAACAAAGGCGTAGTCTGATGACGCCAAATTTTAGAGCGGAAACTTGGGACATGTGGTCTCCATCTCAACGGACGGTGCAAAAGAATAGGGATTGGAGTCTGGAAGAACTCATGTTCGTGGATGCGATTATTAACATTACTGTAGTATGAAGCAGAGTAGGACCGAGTGTTGCGGGAGCTGAACGAGGAGCTGGAGCGATTGATCAACACACGCCTCACGAGCAGCGGGACTTTTATTATGACACAGTCGCCGGCGCCGCTTCCGCTTTTCCGGTCATGAGGTTACGGGAGCTGTCATTGTCGACAGAACCAGTGGCAGATGGTAAACAGTAATTATGTTCCATGAATAAGTAACACAATCCACCATAAAACGTGCAAGAAGTAAATAAGGAACTGCTTGAAGCAAGCTAGTGGTTTGCTGGACGCTAGACTCTACTTCCGCATTTGTCCACGGCACTGTTGTCATGTGGTTTCTACGTCAGTAAAGGCGGTAACAAAGTTAACTGACGTCATTGACAGGCGACTGCACTGCCCCGTGTCACGGTTTAGAATGGGAATTTTCTCATGATTTACAAGTAGTTGAAAACATTAGAGATATTGTTAGTAATCAGCTGGACAAAATATATAACACTAGTCTAGTGGTTTTTGGATATTTTACTGCAAAAATTTTACATATTGTACCTTTAACAGTACATTAGCAACATGCTAACGAAACATTTAGAAAGACAGTTTACAAATATCACTAAAAATATCATGTTATCATGGATCATGTCAGTTATTATTGCTCCATCTGCCATTTTTTGCTATTGTTCTTGCTTGCTTACCTAGTCTGATGATTCAGCTGTGCACATCCAGACGTTCTGCCCTTGTGTAATGCCTTGAACATGAGCTGGCATATGCAAATATTGGGTCATACATATTAGTGATCCCGACTGTTACGTAACATCGGTGTTATGTTGAGATTCGCCTGTTCTTCAGAGGTCTTTTAAACAAATGAGATTTATATTAGAAGGAGGAAACAATGGAGTTTGAAACTCACTGTATGTCATTTCCATGTACTGAACTCTTGTTATTTAACTATGCCGAGGTAAATTAAATTTTTAATTCTACGGCACCTTTAATAAATTAACATCAATTATAACGTAATTCAGAACGCACTCACAGTGACCATATCAGATAAACACTATTGTTCAAACGTTTTGGATCATCACTTTTTCTTTTCTTTTTTGAAAAACTAAACTGCACTTTTCAGCAAGGGCACATTAAATTGATCAAAAAGTGATAATAAAGGCATGTATTATGTTCTATTTTAAATAAGTTCTGTTCTTTTGAACTTTCTATTCATCAAAGAATCCTGGAAAAAAAATGATTCACAAAAATATGAAACTGTTTTCAACACTTTTTTTCTTGAGCAGCAAATCAGCATATTAGAATGATTTCTCAAGGATCATGTGACTCTGGCTGGAATACACCACGTTCCAAAAGTGGCATATCAGATTAAGATTTCAGTAGAATAAACATTCAGATTTTAGTTTTTCTAAGAAAATGTTTGTTTGTTTATTTATCCATGTCTTTTTAGATAACTGGTATCAATCATTTGCCAGATCTATGGAAACCCTACTTAGAGGTTGTTCCACATTATTAAGCAAGTCACAGTTCTCATGCAATACGGGGAGGAAGAAAGATCTTTCGGAAGATGAAAAGCATGAGCACAGCAGAACTCGGTCAGATAAAGGCTTATTAATGAAAGTTCCAGTCAAAAACATTAATTGTATTAAAAGAGCAGCTATAAAAAAGCCAGTGTTGAGCAGCAAACAGGTATTTGAAGCTTCTGGTGTCTCTGGAGTCTCAAGAAGCTCTCCATGCAGGCTGGCAGTTGTGCGTAAAGATGCATTTCAGCCACTCCAAACCAAACCTCACAAAGAGAAACATTTACAGTGGGTTTAGAAATACATTTTCAAACAGTTTTATTGCTGTGGTGTTTTTTTTTGCAGCATGGGATAGTGCATTGCATTTCAGAAGGCGCTATCCTCCTTTTTATACAATAACTAAAAATGACCAATTATGAACTCCACATATCTTGCAAAAGTCATTTTAATACTCTCCATCTCACTTCCCAGTATTCCAGCCCAAATCATCACCCACCGGCTCCTTGCAGAGTCGCAGTCTTGTTGGAACATGGTGGCCATTCACCAACCATCCAGAAATCCATCCATCTAGACCATCCATTGTAGTACGGCATTAGTCAGAGAATAAAAATATTTAAAAATGAGTTTTCATGTATTTCTAAACCCACTGTAAATGTTTCTCTTTGTGAGGTTTGGTTTGGAGTGGCTGAAATGCATCTTTACGCACAACTGCCAGCCTGCATGGAGAGCTTCTTGAGACTCCAGAGACACCAGAAGCTTCAAATACCTGTTTGCTGCTCAACACTGGCGTTTTTATAGCTGCCCTTTTAATACAATTAATTTTTTGACAGGAACTTTCCTCAATAAGCCTTTATCTGACCGAGTTCTGCTGTGCTCTAAATCACTCACAAATCTCATGATAATTCGATAATCTCCATTCAGTTTCACACAATATTGGTTGTTTTCATGCCTTTTGCACATCATTGCACCATTTCATCTTCAGAAAGATCTTTCTTCCTCCTCATATTGCATGAGAACTGTGACTTGCTTAATAATGTGGAACAACCTCTAAGTAGGGTTTCCATAGATCTGGAAAATGATTGATACCAGTTATCTAAAAAGACATGGATAAATAAACAAAGAAACATTTTCTGTAGAAAAACTAAAATCTGAATGTTTATTCTACTGAAATCTTACTGATATGCCACTTGCACAATAATTTGGAACGTGGTGCAATGATACTGACTTTAACTTTAATGTTAGGTGCAATTAATCACGATTAGGCCTAATTACAGGAAAAATGTGTGATTAATTAGTACATTTTTTAGACGTGAAGACGTTTGAGACAAAATTAATAAGCAAATAGTCAGCAAAAAGAAATATGAAATATCTTATGAGGTCAAAAAAATTGTATGTAAAATAACCATAATAATAATAATAATATGAGTAGAAAAATCTGTCAATTCTGTTACTGTCAAACTGCCGGGGTAGAGTAACAGTGTTGACAGTCATGTAACGACAAGAAATCATTCAACAAAGACACTTTTTACAGAAAATATTAAATTGTTATGGCCTGTAACATCTTGTATTAAAATAATTAAGAAACACCAAATGTACCTGCAATTATAGAATCACACATATGTCCTCACTGTGTCCTTGTGTTTGTTAAATGTTTTTTATTTGAGTTAGTGTTATCTCTCCAGACGTGTTAACCCAGCTCGGTCTGGTTTAGTTGGAGGTCAGTCGGAGAGCACTATATAGACAAACTGCTCTAGTAATCTGAGATAGATCCAAGAGCAAAGGGCGCATTCGTAAACACACTCGCACACGGTGCAGATGATGAATGAGCAGGAGGCTTGCGTTCAATCAGAGCCTGCACCGGATAAGGAAAAACACTTCCTGTTTGTCGACACATTCCAGGACTAATATCTCTCCAGCAGCTGAGGAACGCAAGATGACACTGATCTAGGACCAGTTCCTCTTTAAAAAAACAGATACTTATCAACATGACATCAATCGCTTCTCAGCGTTATCAAGCCAGTGTTTAAAAGTTCAAGTAGTAGTAATATTAGTTGGTCACACGTGTGTCCTAAGACGTATTGATTTATTTTTACTTATATTTACATTCAAATTCTCACAAATTACTCACCCTCATGCCTTACACACCTGTAAGACCTTTGTTCATCTTCAGAACACAAATTAAGATATTTTTGATAAAATTTGCCAGCGAGATCATTTCCTTTTTCAATGCCCAGAAAGCTACTAAAGCCATATTTAAAACAGTTCATGTGACTACAGTGGTTCAACCTTAATGTTATGAAGCGACAAGAATACTTTTTGTGCGCCAAAAAACCAAAATAACGACTTTATTCAACAATATCTAGTGATGGGTGATTTCAAAACACTGCTTCATGAAGCTTTACGAATCTTTTGTTTCGAATGAGTGGTTCGGAGTGCCAAAATCATGTGATTTCAGTAAACGAGGCTTCGTTATGTCACAAGTGTTTCGAAATTTCAATAGTTCATGTGACTTTGGCAGTTTGATAAGCAGATCTGAACCACTGATTCGAAACTAAAGTATTCAAAGTATTCTCGTCGCTATATAGCATTAAGGTTGAACCACTGTAGTCACATCAACTGTTTTAAATGTTTTTAGTAGCTTTCTGGGCATTGAAAATGCAAACAATCTTGCCATCAATGGAGGCCTCACTGAGCCATTGGATTTTATCAAAAATATCTTAATTTCTGTTCTGAGATGAATGAAGGTCTTACAGGTGTGGAACGACATGAGGGTGAGTAATTAATGATAGAAATTTCTTTTTTTGGTGAACTATCCCTTTAACTTCTAGTATGATGCAAAAACCTTTTAAAATCAGAATATCAGCCACTTCAATGGATACATCTCCATTATAATTTAGAAATAGAAAATAAAATAAAAATTAGAATACATTTGTATATCTTATTAGAGTCATAATTAAAATTTTAATATTATTTAAATTAGCATTTTAGGTTTTAGTGATTTTGTTTTGTGCTTTTGTGTCTCTTCTTATCTAGCTTTACTTTTTATTTCAATTTTGGTTTTATTTTATTTGCAAAAGCAATGTTTTAAGTTTTTTAACTTTTTCATCTAATAATATTTATATTTTATGCTTTATTTCAATTGAAGTAAATGATTTTTAATAGTTATACACATACATAATTTAAAAAATACGATTAAAAATGTTAATATTGTTTTAATAACTATGGTTTTTTTTTAAACTTCATCAATATATTTAAAAAAATATATAAAATATTTTGTGCCATCTCACCCAGAAATGTTTTATCCCAAATATCTAAAAATGACGACCCAAATATAATTTCATAGCTTACCAAAGCAATTAAGGAGAAAAAGATCACAGTGGTCAACTGTACAAAATCTGACATTTTAATTAAATACTGCCAAACTCAGAAAGGTTAAGCGAACATCATTTTGTTCTCAATTGATTTAAGTTTCAAACCGTTACACGGCACAAAGCATTTTCTTTCTGTAGCTTCTCATTCAAACATCACACATACTATGATAAAGTGCTTTACTGTTTCACTTCTCTGGCCACCTATGGCACTCAAACAGAACAATACTACACTCCTTCTGTCAGAGCATGCTGGGAAACCCACTGTTCTCTGCTGCTTTCTTTTCTCAGACTGTGACTATGTTCAGAATTGCACACTACTGTACTGTTTCTGTAGTATGTAGTATACTGTGCATAGTATGCAAATGTAATAAATGGATGACATTTGCCAATGTGTGCAGTATAAAACCAAAGCACCCACAATGCATTGTGCTTGACTTGACCCGTGTCCAGAGTGACGAATGAATGATACAATCAGGTACATTTTAATATTTACAAATGTCAAAATATATATTTATTTAATATACATTTTACTTAAGACATTTTTACACAAATTGTGATTAAACAATTTTATATTTCCTTATTATTATCTTGTTGACATGACAACGAGCTAATTTATTAGTTTAACATACTACTGTTGGAAAAAATTTGCATTCTGTTGCCTTTGCATACTGTTTTTTATAAATAGTAAGCAGTATACACCGCACAGTATGCTAGTATTCCATTCTGAACATAGCCTCTTAAAAGCATCTGATGAACTTACAATGCCCTCTGGGAAATGTAGGCACAAGGGTAGTGCATGTGTGGACACCTGATAGAATGAGGCTGTTGTATTTTCCGGGTCACCTATCCACCTTATTTTTCAACGCGCAAGTAAGCTATTTTCTGTCAACGTGAGGAGACTTTTGACAAATTTGCTGCTATAGGTAAGAAACTGGAAGAATGACAAAATTCAGTAAATGGTCAAATAATTAGCGCTACAAATCAGTGTGTTTATGATAACAATACTAAATTTAAATTGTATTATAACCATTTGCAATATCAAGCAGCATGAAGAACAGTTTTTTACAGCTACAAAACTGGAAGCAGATGTATGGAAGCTTTTTTCTGCCACTGAATAAAAAATAAAAATGCAATTGCGACTTTTTAATCTTGCAATTCGGACTTTTTTCTCGCAATTGCGACTTATAAAGTCAGATTTGCATGACCAAAACTGGCAACTGCGAGATATAAATTCACAATTGCAAGTTATAAAGTCAGAATTGTGTGATATAAAGTCAGAACTGCGTTGTTAACGCGTAATTCTGAGAAAAAAATAGCGAGAAAAAAAAAATCTCAATTTCAAGTTTATATCACGCAATTCTGACATATCTCGCAATTAAGACATTAATACATGCAATTGTGATTTCATATCATGCAATTCTGACTTTATAACTTGCAATCGCGTTGCAAAGTCAGAATTACGTGATATAAACTTGCAATCGCGTTATGCGTTAAGTCAAAATTGCTAGATATAAACTTCTAATTCTGAGAAAAAGTCAGAATTCTGAGATGTAAACTTGCAATTTGCGAGAAAAAAAAAAGTCTGAATCGTGATATAAAAAGTCGCAATTACCTTTTTTATTTTTTATTCAGTGGCAGTGTGGTGAGAAATCGAGTCCCCCCAGGAATCGTGTCTCCTTTAGGACCCCGAGTGATCCCACTGGTTCAATGGACTTTTAATGAGTAGCATTTTCAGCGCCTAAATATAATTACTGCAAAATCATGTTATGATTTATATCATTTAAAATGCATTATAATGACCATTAATGTTTTTTTTTTTAAATTACATGGTTCATAAACTAGTATAAGTGAAGCTATAGGTGTGAAATCAAGCATGTTTTTAGTTAGCTTATGTACTAGAATAGCATACATCTACCCAATTAGTCTGCTAGCTTAGCTTCTATTATATTAGGCATGTTTTTTGCTTCCAATATCTGTTTCCAGTTTGTTTTATTATGCAATACATAGGCATTCATTTTATATTTCAAGCATGTTGTTTGTGCACTTGATGTAGTTAACATCATACCATAGTGAAATAGGTTATAATTAGTTGAGACATCACGATAACTTTTGATTACCGCCTTGGTCCTAAAGGAGACCCAATACATGGAAGGGACTCGATTTCTCAACAAAGCGGAAACAAGCATCTATACGGATGAGACCGCATCCGATCAACGCATTCAAGTTACAACGGCCGCTCCCGCTCTTAAGTTAACAATAAGGTGGATAAGCGACATCATTTATGGAGAGCCACATATCGTCCTCTTGTGTTGTACAGCGCCTCTCTGAGGCAGGAAGGAGATTGTCAGCTCTCAGGTAAGTGCAACACTATAGTAAGACCCTTCAAAGCCAAGATAGCATGCAGCAGTATTAGTCTAATGCTCATATATATTAAAAAAGGTCACAAATACCCTGTTTGACCTTTTGTTACAGAACATACATTTTGCAGATTGCAAATCGAGTTGGTTCTAATTGGCTGTAAATTATAACCTGAAAGCCTCACTTGCTAGGCTAGGCTAGCTAGGCTACTTTAGCACACAGCTAACGCGTTTCACCGCTGCACATAGAGTCCAGATTATTCAGGTTCTACGTGTGCTGGTAGGCCATTGTGCCATGCACATTAAAAGTAAGTCCTTGTCATTATTTTCTAGGCAAACATTCCTTCCTTCTATGCAACTGAAATGTGCCAGATTCATGTGTACATGTACCATGTGGCCACGCACTTAACACTATTGCCATCCATGAAAAGCAGGTGAACTGAATTTGATTTAAAAAGATTTAAAAGACAATATTTCATCAAATGATGATGGAGGGCATTCAAATAAGGCATATATCTAGACATTTTTAGCATTTTAAAGAGCTGATTCATGTGAAGGGATTGCAATGGTGAAGCAATGCTGCAAAATATTTATGTATTTGAATTGCATATAAAATGTCAATCCTTTTGTGTTATACAATTTAAAACTAATAAACTTAAATTTATGCATATTTGTCAGTCACACATAAATGAAACTGGTTAGAAACAGGTAAGATTTCTAGACTCAAAAAAACTCATGGCATAGTTGATTGTTATTATTATATATTTATGAAATATTTATTATTATAAAATTTATTTTACTATATTATATATTTTGATTTTATTTAATTAATCATATTATCAAAATGCATTTATTCAAACTGCTTAGAATCATATTGATGATACATTTATAAACCTGGTTGTGCATTTAAAACCCATTCAGTTTATTAGTACTATTACAGAAATCTTACCCGTTTCATTCACGCATTACTAACAAATATGCATAATATTAAGTTTATTAGTTTGTTAAAACTGCAATCCAAATAAATGAAATTTTTATATGCAATTTTTTTTTTTTTTTTTTTTTCAATTGTCACAGTCTGGAATGTACAATATATCGGTGCCATATCGGTTATCAGACGATATTGTTTTTTGTTTTTTTAATGTACCGATATTGGATGTTTAATTGTATAGCTCATTTTCTGTACTTTTACATTTAATTATCATTTTTGCAACACTTAAAATTCTTTAAAAACCCTAATAATTTAATAACACAGTTAAATGTAATAATTTTTCATACTGTACATTATGATATGGAGCCTAAATTAACATGTAGCATTTAAAATGACTAAATTCACTTTATAGTATTTAATTTTAAATTTATTATTGCAAAACAGTATCAAATTTTAATATTGTCAATTTATCAGTTATCGGCCATAACATAAAGTAATATTAAGCATTAATTGTCGATTATCATTATCGGCCGGAATTTTATTATCTCTGCATCCGAAAGTACAATACAGTCTGAGAAAAGCATTAGAAATTAAGGTTTGGGGCTGTTCACACAGGACACATTCTGGATGAGTTTATCAAAGTTGAATTACATTTTACATCTCGTGGAGCGAAATTCTAAAAATAGATGTGACGCAAAAGCAAAGACAATTAAAAAAAATAGCGCAGTCGGACCAGAAGTATACATCCTACGTGTACGGCCCTAAATTCTCTGGAAAACTGGGGAACTGCGGCATTCATTTTTCTGTTGCTACCACATTCGCATAATTCTTGCAGCAAGGCCGGCCGTGAAAATGATCACCTCCAGAGGGCGCTGTTCGTTCTGAGCGAATTCACCCTGAATGTTTCCTCGGACTCAGGCTCAGTCGTAAGGGATTTTGTCCACTGAAGCATTCATGTATAATGTGATCGTTGGTTATTTTATGTATCTAGCTGAGCACTGGCGTAAGTCGGATGTCAGTGTTAAGCTGATTACACACTCATGGGGCAGAACAGGATATGACAAAGGCCACTAGAAAGTCTCACTTACACACAGGAGTGTAGTGTCGTGAAAAGCGAGGGCTGAGTTTAGAGATTGTAATTCTTATTTAATTCAGTAATTACTCAAAATACTAAAGTAACTGAAGTCCATTCGTGATGTTTCTGTTGTTGACTTTCCACGGGATGAGGAATAATCGGCCATTCCTGCCAGCCTTTCAGTGCCGCGACCATCAAGTTTGAGACACCGTGGCGTTCATTTAAAAACAGTCCCGTGTTCACCCAAGCAATTCAAACTTGTTGGATGTTTGAGGCCACAGAAAGAGCCGATATTGTTGGGCTTCTCGCATCTCTTGAAAACGTCCAATCGCGCAGAAGCGCAGGCATCCACACGCATGAACAGGACACACTTGAGTGTTCACTCGACTGCCTGAGTTTCAGGTCTTGCTGCTCTGTGTGACGGGCACTTTAACTCCTTTCTGTCCTGTAGCTGTGAAGGACAGAAAGAGAGAGAGAGAAGACATTTAATGATGGACAGAAGGCAAATTAAAGTCTTTGATATTTTACAGAGAATTAAAGCAAGACTTTAACCCTTGTGCTGTGCTAAAAATCCTTTACCTAATTTGGTTTTCCTGGATCAAAAATGGATTGACAATGGATTAACATTAACTAGTATTTTAGGTGAAAATTTTCATGTGTGTGTAAATATAGTTGTGTATATACAGCATATAAGCTATTTTTATGGCTGTGAATGTGGCTCATCCAATCAGATAGATGTATTGTGAATCTTTTGTTTTTAGCTTGACCTTCCTAATGTGAAGCAGCTGTTTTTGCGCAGACTTTTAATTCAATTTTTATTAATGATCTTATCTTTTGGTTTGCGCCCATCAAGTTACACATAAAAAAAGAGAAAATAATCATATTAGGATGTACATTGAATTCACAACATTATCAAAACAGGTTATAGTTGTCTAACATATAAAGATAAAAATGTGAACAACTTTTAACTTCGAAATGCGTACTTATTTACACAAACCCAATTCCCAAAAAATTGTGAATAAAAACAGAATGCAATGATGTGGAAGTTTCAAAATTCAATATTTTATTCAGAATACAACATAGATGACATATCAAATGTTTAAACTGAGAAAAAAAAAAAAAGAAAAAAAAAAGTTGATTTTAAATTTCATGGCATCAACACATCTCAAAAAAGTTGGGACAAGGTCATGTTTACCGCTGTGTGGCATCCCCTCTTTTTTTTATAACAGTCTGCAAACGTCTGGGGATTGAGGAGACAAGTTGCTCAAGTTTAGGAATAGGAATGTTGTCCCATTCTTGTCTAATACAGGCTTCTAGTTGCTCAACTGTCTTAGGTCTTCTTTGTCGCATCTTCCTTTTTATGATGCGCCAAATCTTTTCTATGGATGAAAGATCTGGACTGCAGGCTGGCCATTTCAGTACCCAGATCCTTCTACTACGCAGCCACGATGTTGTAATTGATGCAGTATGTGGTCTGGCATTGTCATGTTGGATAATGCAAGGTCTTCCCTGAAAGAGACGACGTCTGGATGGGAGCATATGTTGTTCTAGAACTTTTCACCTTTCAGCATTGATGGTGCCTTTCCAGATGTGTAAGCTGCCCATGCCACACGCACTCATGCAACCCCATACCATCAGAGATGCACGCTTCTGAACTGAGCGCTGATAACAACTTGGGTTGTCCTTGTCCTCTTTAGTGGATGACATGGCGTCCCAGTTTTCCAAAAAGAACTTCAAATTTTGATTCGTCTGTCCACAGAACAGTTTTCCACTTTGCCACAGCCCATTTTAAATGAGCCTTGGCCCAGAGAAAACACCTGCGCTTCTGGATCATGTTTAGATATGGCTTCTTTTTTGACCTATAGAGTTTTAGCCGGCAACGGCAAATGGCACGGTGGATTGTGTTCACCGAAAATGTTTTCTGGAAGTATTCCTGAGCCCATGTTGTGATTTCCATTACAGTAGCATTCCTGAATGTGATGCAGTGCCGTCTAAGGGCCTGAAGATCACGGGCATCCAGTATGGTTTTCCGGCCTTGACCCTTACGCACAGAGATTGTTCCAGATTCTCTGAATCTTTGGATGATATTATACACTGTAGATGATGATAACTTCAAACTCTTTGCAATTTTTCTCTGAGAAACTCCTTTCTGATATTGGGGGAATTGGTGATCCTCTGCCCATCTTGACTTCTGAGAGACACTGCCACTCTGAGAGGCTCTTTTTATACCTAAACATGTTGCCAGTTGACCTAATAAGTTGCAATTTGGTCCTCCAGCTGTTCCTTATATGTACATTTAACTTTTCTGGCCTCTTATTGCTACCTGTCCCAACTTTTTTGAAATGTGTAGCTCTCATGAAATCCAAAATGAGCCAATATTTGGCATGACATTTCAAAATGTCTCACTTTCAACATCTGATATGTTATCTATATTCTATTGTGAATAAAATATAAGTTTATGAGATTTGTAAATTATTGCATTCCTTTTTTATTCACAATTTGTACAGTGTCCCAACTTTTTTGGAATTGGGTTTGTATAAATTATATAATATATGTAAAGTTTTGGGGCCAGTATGTCTCTTATGCTCACCAAGGTTGCATTTATTTGATCACAAATACAGTAAAACAGTAATATTGTGAAATTTAAGATAACCGTTTTCTGTGTGAACATATTTTAAAATGTAATTTATTCCTGTGATGCAAAGCTGAATTTTCAGCATCATTCAGCAGTGCTTGCTGAATAAAAGTATTAATTTCTCTCCCTGCCCTCACAGGTCTCATTTCACATTGTACTGTTTGGTTGTGATCCGTGGCGGGCTTCCATCATCATTCAACATGAGTATTACCGTGAGAAAATGTGTTCCCACCAACCAAACCTACTGAACTCTAAACCTACTGAAAACTGAAAACATGTAGTGAGAAAACAGCCGAAGCTACATGTTTCTTTTAAGAGCTATGAAACTCACCCAGTCTGTACTTCTCCTTAGCTTCGGCCCGCTCTTTTGCATCAAAGTACCAAACGGTGATGGCATAGCTGTGGGAAAAGAAAGACCATTTCAATCACAGTTGAGAGGTCAGGCATTCTGACTAGTGCATATTGACCTGATTAACTCAAGGCTGTTTAGGCACTGTGATATGGAGTTTGAGATGTGCAGAGTCATGTGGATTACTGTGAGGTCAAAGCACAGAAAGGGTTAAGTCAACAATAGTAGAGCGGCTGGTTTGTTTATTCCTGGCTCTGTCCTACCGGCATGAGCGCACAAACTGAAACGATGGCCGCTTACACTCAGGAAGCACGTACTTCCTGTGCCCCACCTCGGCCCCCAGCTGCGATGGTGGTTGATACACACCTACCCTCATCCTAAATGCAGAATGTAATGTAAAATGTAAACGGCAATTGTTTTACCACACCAACAATACAGCGTTTAATTTGTTTCATCAAACTCATTTCAAGACAAACCCTCTTCCTGAGGAAGACCAACTGCAGGTGTGGTGTTTATAGAGCAGGATCAAGCCGTAGTGTTTGTAGCAGTGGGAGAACAATGATGGTGATGACTGGGTCAGATGAGTGCACTAGCATGCACGTGTGTCGGGATAGATAGTCTAATAGATGAGAGGTTATAAGAACTATAGGACTGTGGTTGTTACCACATGACGTTTTACAACCTGAACTAGAGACGCATGATTAATTGTGAAAAGATTGAGACCTCAATTCAAACACCCATGTGATCTTATTCCTAAATGACAGCGATTCGGCTGTATATCTATTAAACCTTTGACAAGTACGATCACTGCGAACATTCAGATCTGCATTGGCGCTGCCGCTGACCCAGAGAGAACAATTGTCTTGCATTGGTTGAAAAGACTGTTTGTGAAGTTTTTTCATACCTCACACAGTATCATTATTTCTGTCTTACAAATATTCATATTATCACGGAAGTACTGGGATAAAAGTTTATAGTTTGGATATAGTGAGCATTGAATTATTAATTCAAGAGATTCGTTCAAAAACGCTAATTCATCCAGTAATGAAACAAGTGAAGTATTTATGAGTGAGCAATGAATCACACATTCAAGAGATTCTTTCAAGAGATTCATGATTAATCCAGTAATGAAACAAGTGAAGCATTATGAGTGAGTCATTGAATCATTCATTCAAGAGATTTGTTCAAAAATGCTGATTCGTCCAGTAATAAAACAAGTGAAGCATTTATGAGTGAGTCATTGAATCATTCATTCAAGAGATTTGTTCAAATATGCTGATTCATCCAGTAATGAAACAAGTGAAGCATTATGAGTGAGTCATTGAATCATTCATCCAAGAGATTCATTCAAATATGCCGATTCATCCAGAAATGAAACAAATGAAGTATGAGTGAGTCATTGAATCATTCATTCAAGAGATTTGTTCAAAAATGCTGATTCATCCAGTAATGAAACAAGAAGTATTTATGAGTGAGCATTGAATTATTCATTCAAGAAATTTGTTCAAAAACGCCAATTCATCCAGTAATGAAACAAGTGAAGTATTTATGAGTGAGCAATGAATTACACATTCAAGATATTCATTTAAGAGATTCATGATTCATCCAGTTATGAAACAAGTGAAGCATTATGAGTGAGTCACTGAATCATTCATTCAAGAGATTTGTTCAAAAATGCTGATTCATCTAGTAATGAAACAAGTGAAGTATTTATGAGTGAGTCATTGAATCATTCATTCAAGAGATTCATTCAAATATGCTAATTCATCCAGTAATGAAACAAGTGAAGTATGAGTGAGTCATTGAATCATTCATTCAAGAGATTTGTTCAAAAATGCTGATTCATCCAGTAATGAAACAAGTGAAGCATTTATGAGTGAGTCATTGAATCATTCATTCAAGAGATTTGTTCAAAAATACTGATTCATCCAGTAATGAAACAAAAGAAGTATGAGTGAGTCATTGAATCATTCATTCAAGAGATTAGTTAAAATATGCTGATTCATCCAGTAATGAAACAAAAGAAGTATGAGTGAGTCATTGAATCATTCATTCAAGAGATTAGTTCAAATATGCTGATTCATTCAGTAATGAAACAAAGGAAGTATGAGTGAGTCATTGAATCATTCATTCAAGAGATTAGTTCAAATATGCTGATTCATTCAGTAATGAAACAAAAGAAGTATGAGTGAGTCACTGAATCATTCATTCAAGAGATTTGTTCAAATATGCTGATTCATTCAGTAATGAAACAAAAGTATGAGTGAGTCATTGAATCATTCATTCAAGAGATTAGTTCAAATATGCTGATTCATCCAGTAATGAAACAAATGAAGTATGAGTGAGTCACTGAATCATTCATTCAAGAGATTTGTTCAAAAACGCTGATTCATCTAGCAATTTGAAACAATTGTAGATTTTGAGTCATTAAATCATTATAATATGTGTGTGTGTGTGTGTGTATTAACTGTAAACAATGTCTACTCACCGGGTGGCAAAAGCTGGTTTCACCTCATGTGGATTCCGGCGATCTGACCAGAAAATGAGCAGACGGTCAAAGAGAGGCTCGATGTTGGCAACAACATTACGTCCCTCGGGGTAGATCTGCAATAAACCTCCATGAACCTGGGAAAACAGACAAAAAACAAATGGTAGAAATGGGTAAGAGAAGACTCTCATTTTGACTGATAAAATAACAGTAAAGGCCTGTACACACCGGGACGAATATCGCACGCATTTATTGCCAGCATTTTTCGAGACATTTTTCGTGTTCATACCCAAGCGATTAAACGTGCAAATTCACTCCCTGACAGTATATGGCGCTTGTAATGAACGGTAGTGCAAATAAACATATTCACGATATTAATAAAGTTAAAGAAGATAAAAATGCAGATATTAAATGGCATATATATGACATATGTTTTATATATATATTAGAAAAGGCAGTGCAAATAAACATTTATGAAGTAGACATTCTCAACTATATTTCTTGAATGTAAAAGAAAAAAACAAACAAACAAACAGTAAAAATACAGAAATAATACACATCTATTGGTGTGGCCAAGGCAGAGCACCCATTTGCTTATGTCTCAATCAGCTCCCTAGTTCAGTAGTCAGGGCACTGATCAGGGAGTCAGCCACATTCATTTACATAGTAAACTGATACATGACCTAGGAAGATAGGGAGCTGTTGGAGACGCAGGGATAGTTTGTAGGGGGCCTTCCTCGTCTACTTACTTTCTCGTCTACTTACTTTCTCAGTATCAATGTGTGCTCGGCAAGACCGTTTTGTGCTTGAGCGCCACCAATTTGTGTTTTACTGTAACTTCAGCATCTCCAGGCACGTGAACAAAAGTGCCACTCTAATTGGTCAGACAGTTTTTAACGCGGCACGTCAAACCTTTTTTAAAAAAATGATGCTTTTACGCCTACCATTTTTCGTGTCGGTGTGCACACTCACATTGGCGCCCTTTTTTAGTCACAAGGCATTAAACGTCGGCGATAATCGCGCGCGATATTCATCCCGGTGTGTACAGGCCTTAAGAGTAAACACATCATACCTTCACATCCCAGTCCTTGTTCAGATAGTAGATGCAGGTTATGCAGCGTCCATCACCATTAGGATTGTCCACATGTCGCACATATCCTGTTCCGTTGCCAGGGTAACATGCCACCATAGCCTGGTTATACAGAAGAGAGGGGGTATAGGAATTTAGATTTAGATGAGGAATTTAGGGTTTAGATTTAAGGGTGATGAACGGTTAAATTAGGACATTTTGTGACACTGTTCACTAAGGCCCAGGTATTAAAATCCATTATAAGCAGTGTTGGAGGTAAAGCATTAAATGTAACATGAGATATGTAATCAGATTACCATTCCCAAGTAACTAGTAAAGTAACGCATTACTTTTAAACAAAATATCTGCGTTACTTTTTTAAATAAGTAATGCAAGTTACTTTGTTTTCCCAATTATTGACTGACACCTCTCCTATCCCCCTATTGAGTGTTTCTCAAAATGAATAAAAACAGTGAAATGCAAACTAAATAACCTGTAATAATTAAATTCACTAAAGAACACATATATACTTTATGTATTTGATCTCACTTTATTAACCGTTGTCTTTGCTGCTGACCTTTGATGATCCTTCAATGATTAAGATAAACATCACAATTGTGTTTCTTTTCTTTTCTTTTTTTCAATTTGTTTTTTATTGCTGAAGTAAGAGTGTTGAACTTAAGTATTGTGATCTGATCACTCAAATGTCACCACATTCAGAAGAGGTCAGAAGCACATACAGTATGCCACATTAGTGTAAATGCTAATGTGCTAACCACTACAGGACCACCTACTCTCATTACACGTAATAACTGTAACCAAATCAAGGGTTTTAATCTATGTAAAAGGAACATACGTAACTGATGATAACCTTATTATAAACTTTTTCAACTGTAACTCCGACTTATTTCAGGTTTTGAAAGAGACCTTTGAATGAGACCTACTCCCATAACACATAATAACCGTACCACAACAATGGTTTTTTAACTAAGAAAGCCGATGACTCTGTGATGACAGTGATGTGTTAGTTTAGGATCGAATCAGAAGAAAAAATGCACAAGAGAGGTCTCTCTCGAGAGAGAGAGAGAGAAATCAGAACTTAAGACGCTGTGGAGACATTACACGTCACATCGATGTCCCGTGTCTTTATGGGATCTTGATGGGATGTGTGTGAAATCACGCACAGATTCCAGAAAATCATTAGCAGTGTGATTGAACCAAAATCAAATGATCCCGGGATACTTTATCGGGGTATTTCTGGAATCTCTGTGTGAAAGGGGCTTTAGGAACATGCGTAACATTCATTTTTAACATTTTAACAGATGGATAGAGAGATAGATTATTTTAATCGTCTGGCTCTTTAAGAGATTTACAGCTCGCTTTGGTGTTGGAATGATGAAGCTCTTCTGTTGCACCTGCCAAAGGTCACGCACACATATGCTTATAAATAGCACGCGCTGTATGGTACATCTACGCAGAGTACCCATTGCTTCACCGCCCACAGGCTGCCATTATCACTGCTGTTTATGAGGGTTTACGACCACAATTCTGGGTGATGACAGACATGCCAACCACTCATGGTAAAGTGAAATAAGATACATAAGGTTCTTTTATAACAGACATATGACACAGCTTAAAATAATCATTTCTATTAATGAATCAATGATGTAATACTTTTTAAAACACAAACCACTGTAAATACACTTTCAAAAACAAAAATGAAAATCTGTTTTTTTCAGGTTGTCCTGACCAGTAGGTGGAGCTGTGCCAAAACACTGCATGATGCCTCAGGTCATGCTTGTGATGACTTTATTCCTCTCAATATGCTTAAAGGGGTACTTCACCCCTGGAAAGATTAATGTGTATTTAAAATTGGTCATTTATGTAGTAGAAATGTGAAATTATTTTTGAATTTGGAGCTTTCTAAACTGAGAAAAGGCAGAAAATGTATTTTTGACTAATGTGGATGAAAGACAACAACTCCCAGAATGCACTTGTTTTGCTGCCCTTGCGAGGCCACGCGCAAACCAAGCCTATCGGTTACAGGCGGCATTACCAGGAAAATTCAAACAAATAAATCGTGAGTTAGTTCATACATTTACAGCGAAATGGTGCTAAATTGCTTTGTACCTGGATGTACACCCAAAACCAGGAAAGGACAAGTAAGTTTTCATCATTTTCTGATTAAGTTAAAGATTTGAAGCAATGTAAACAGTGGCTGCGGGCCATCAAACACCCGAAGTGTGGAGATGACACCGTTATAGAAAACCTAAAAAACGCAGAATATGTAGTCTCCATTTCAAGCACGAGGACTACGAACCAAATATCTTTGCAGTGAAGAGAACCATTCTGAAGGACACCGCGATACCATCGATATTCACTTTCCCAGAGGATGAACAGCCTGGGCATCTGGTGCTAAGCGTATTCGCTTAGAGGTAAGACTCGCTGATACTAGACTGATAACACAGTAGCCTATATGTAGTGTTGTATGTAGCAGTAAAACTGCAAACTTAGCAAAGTAACGTTAGATAGAAAATTACATATAAGTTGCATATAAGTTGACTGTTCAACTGTATCTGTATCAAAGTGAAGCCACTGTTCTGTAAAACTGAGTTTATTTATCTATTTATGCTAACGTTACCACAAAAGCCTGTTGCTGTATTGGTTGAGATGACTGCAGAGACCGATAAATTTGCGAGATGAACCACTGATGTAGTGCAGACAAAATAAAGTTAATTACTGTAAGCTTAAAAATATAATTGACACCCACTTTTGATAAAATCTTTGATCTATGTCCGTGAGTAACCTCAAACGCGCATATGTATGGGCGTGGTGAAAAAATGCGGAACTACCTGCTATTACTGGCTGTAGTTTTAAGCCTCTGGCCAAAAAAGCCTCCGATGACGCTAAGAAGACGTTTTTTGGATCTGAGCCAATTTTGGTGAAAATCGGATGAACTGTCTAGTTTGAAAAAGTCGTTTTTTTGGAAAATTCAAAGTGCAAGAAAAATTGCAGGTTCAATCGTCTTGAGCCAAAGAATCGGGGGTAAAAAGAATTTTACTTCTAGTCTTACCGTTCAAAAGTTATTTGCATAAATGTAAGTGCAACTTTGGACAGTTGGTTGCACTAGAGGGAGTGAGTAAAAGTCTCAAACCATTTTTTGTGGTTAATGATGAGATTGTTCTCTATTTGCTTGCCAAAGTTCATCATTTTCCCCCAAGCGGTTCTGTGGGCTGCCATAGATTCAAGAGCGGCAGCAGCAACAGGTACAACGGGTTCCCTTCGAACCTTTGATGGTTGGCCTCTAATTAAGCAACACAACTCTTTTCAACATTTACAATAATAAATGCTTCTTGAGCATATTAGAATGATTTCTGAAGGATCATGTGACACTGAAGACTGGAGTAATGACGCTGAAAATTCAGCTTTGATCACAGGTAAATTACGCTTTAAAATATGTTAAAACAGAAAACATTTATTTTAAATTGTAATAATAATAATTCACAATATTACGGTTTTTCTGTATTTTTGATCAAATAAATGCAACCTTATTGAGCATTAGAGAGGTATCGCCCTGAAACTTTTGAACGATACATATATATTATGTAATTTATATGAACGCAGCCTTACTGAGAATAAGGTGAGAATAATAACTTATCAAAAATATAAAAACAAAACAACAAAATCTTACCAACCCAAACTTTTGAATGGTAGTGTATATAAATAAGATTATACTTAGATTATATGAATATATTTTTGAAAGAGTTTAGTTTAGTTCACATGCTCTGACATGTTGAACTCTGGTACTCATACGGGCAAACCCAATCAAATTTGCCTTGTACCATTTCCTGATCCCCGCCCTCAATCACTTCCCATCCTCTTTTGACTATCATGCCTGCATGATAAAAGGGCCAACAAACCACCAACAGCATCTGGCTTGCCTTCTGTAGAGCTCGGTTTTGGCACAATTTCTGCTCTGGATGATATGAAGCATTCCTGGGCCTGGATAATGATGGGGGAGATGGTAACGGGTCGGTTTCAGCAGGCATGCGAGTCATCAGGGTGCTCTGTTAGCTGCCTGGTCTATGATATGGTCAGCACTTTATCAAGCCCCAGAGAGAAAACTCCCCTAACCCTTATCACTGCATCACAGTATAGCAGTAAACACAACGTGTGTCACATGGGTTAAACAGGAGCACGTGTGGATGGCAGAAGGGGCTTGCTTAGCCCACCTTTCTTTAACAACCAGCATGCACTCCGGCAGTAGGTTTGTTTGGCGATCCACAATAATGATAATGTGCATTTTTCTTAAAGGGATAGTTCACCCCACATCATAATTCTTTCAGTGTTTACTCACCCTCATGTTGTTCCAAAAAATATGACTTTCTTTCTTCTGCAGAATACAAAATAAAATAGTTTGATGAATGTTGGTAACCAAAGTTAGTTTTGGTGACCATTGTATGAAGTACGGACAAATTAACACTTTCTGAGGCCGAGACCAAATTTCCACCATTTACTCATGTTGGGGAACAACATGAGTAAATGGTGACAGTTTTTGTTGAGTGGATTCATAAACACCTCTGATTGGCCACTGTGTTCACGTACTCAACAGATACGTCTGTGATTGGCTACAATGATCAACGCTTCAAAAACATGTAAATAGACATCAATGACGCTCCTCTCCAAGTGCTTACACAGATGCACTCTTGCTATCAAAATGCTTTAAAACATTGATCATTGTAGCCAATCACAGACGTATATGTTGAGAGCGTGAACACAAAGGCCAATCAGGTGTTTGCGAATCCACTCAACAGCGCTCAAAGTGACACGTTTTTAACACTAGAAGTCCCAGAGAGCAGCCATTTGGCTTTTCTACCTATAAAACCCGCAGGACAGCCGATGGGCTGGAAGGCTTTAGGCTAATATCCTTAATCAGCTGTGAACAGTTGCTTTTGTTATGTAAACAATGTGGGGCCATGCTGAGCCACTTCAAGGAAACTTGTGTTTCACTTTGCCATCTTAGGGAGAAATCAACACACATGTTTTGTTTTTTTTCCTTTGTTGCTGAGATCTATTGATAAAAATAGTACAAAATAAAATAAAGAAACCAACCATTTGTACACATATTTACAAATAATATTAAAAAGTGAGTGAGTACATTCCAGAAATCACTCACAATCCTGGCACTGCCTGGCAATATATTATAAATACATTTTGTATATATTCATTATATATTAATCTTATATTTGAAATACATCATAAGTCCATTTTTAAAAGTGTTTGAAAGATGGGTTCAAGTGTACTACAGGTGGTAACTAAATACATTTTTCTATACAGAGATAGTATGTTAAAAGCACATTTTAGTTCAAATTCATGGTGTCTCAAAATAGCACAGTTGAGTACACTTAGATTTTCTTAAGATTATCTTAAGAAGTACTAAAGAAGAGCTTTTAGTATATTAAGTACAAAATAAGTGCATGGAAATAGAGCACTGTACATTATAGAAGTGTAAAAGTGTACTAAAATAAAGTGTATTTTACTGCACTTTTTTTTCACCTGGGTAGACACTCCAACACTTTCCGTTTGCATTAAGATTATTTTTATTACCACACTGGCAGATATTGATCATTTTACTTAAGTAAAATGCACTTAATTTAGATCCCCCCAGGAAACAAGACTAAATATCATATATAATTTTCTCATATAGAAAATCCATCTTGATTTAAGATTTTTTTTTTTTTAATTTACTTGAAATAGGATAAAAAAAATACTTAGTATGAAAAGCATGGTTGCAGTGTGAATGAGTGAGTTAACTTTTTAAACATCACTTGCACTCCCTCATTTCAGGGTTAACATACTCAGAGTTTTCACTTAACCTCCTTTCTGAAACCGGCCCATGGTCAATCAAGTTCTCTGCTTTTAGCAGCCCTCCCTCCCCCACACATACAAACAAGCCACCAGCAACCATTCACACACACACCCCCAACCCCCCTGCAGATTGCTCAGGTAATGACCATATTTACACATGAATTGATGCTAATGATAGCCAAAAGACTAGCCAGTTAGCATCCACTTGGCTAAAGGAGGGTTACAAATCTCTGGGACTTCTAGTGTTAAAATTGTCAGTACTTTTGACAACACTACACTAAATTATTATTATTAAATTGGCAATGGAAATTTGCAATAACATATAGGCTCCAAGAATTTTTAAATATTGCATTTTATTTTAAGTATTTTTTCCTATTGTTGCCAGTAATTTAGATTTTTCTTGTGCTGATAAAATTCCACTGGAATTCCACTGGACATATGGAATTTCTCTGGAATTTCATTCGTTGGGTTACACATGGCTTGTAAATTTGATGACCACAGATAGCTGTCAAGAGCTGCTTTGACTTGATTTTTACTTGGCTTCTCTCATAACAGAATAGAGGATATGACCTCCACTGGCAGACTGGAGGGTTCACAGGAAGCCAACTATGACACCCAAATTGAACAGATACCGTGTGTGGAGCAGAGAAATAGTCAAATTATCCAATTAGGAGGAACAAAACTGAAAGTGGGCACCAAAGTGGACATACACAGCTAAACACTACATCACTGTCATCAATGTCACAATGCATTGTGCATGCAGCTCAGGTTATTTAGCATTGCCAAGTCTGATTCATTCTAGTCAAATGGCTGATTCAGATGGTTCATGTAAATAAATAAATCAGTTCACAATTCACTGACTCACTTGAGCCAAGGCAATGCAAAAACCACATTCAGTGTTACGCAAGTTCCAGCTAACAAGATATGCACAATTCCCACAAGAGACTAAGGGTTCAGTGTAAAGGCAAGACAATTTGTAACAAAAAATAAACAAAATGATGCCATAATGTCGTATTTTACTAGCTATTTGATATTCTTTGGTTGTTTTATGATTAACAGGCAACAGTTCCTTTAAAACAATATTGTTTTGATCATTTAAGGTCCTTTCATGCCTTGATAGTCAGGTAGATATTGAGCACAGAGTGTGCTGAGATAAAAGAGTGTAACCCTGATGATGAGAGCGCAAAGGATAAGTAGGACATGAGGGTTAGATAAGGACACACACACTTAAGAACACCCACACTCTGACATCAGGACTACATCAACAAATTCAGAATACAAGCCAGAAGATATTAAAGGGAACCTATAATGCCCCTTTTACAAGATGTAATATAAGTCTCTGGTGTCCCCAGAATGTGTCTGTGAAGTTTCAGCTCAAAATACCCCACAGATCATTTATTATAGCTTGTCAAATTTTCCCCTATTTGGGTGTGGGCAAAAACACATAGTTTTTGTGTGTCCCTTTAAATAAAAAATGGGCTGCTGCTCCCAGCCAATTTCCAGAAGAGGGCGGAGCTTTAACAGCTGGCGCTTCGGTTGCTCAACAACAACAAAGCTGGAGAATCTCACGCAGCCAAAAGTAATGTTCAGCCTTACATTTTGTCATTCGGCCTAATGCATTTATATGATACTTACATAATCAAAATATGAACAAATTCTGATTAATACGTGCATTTGTCACTAGAATAACCAGAATATTGGTTGTCATATGGTACCCACAATTTACAAAATATTTCCATCTTAAATTTATGTCAGTGTTTTGTTGAAGGAACTGCCCAGTCAAAACTTTCTTGCATTCAATTATACTGTTCCACTGCATACTTGACTGCAGAGGAAAAGACTGAAGTGCTGATGAGTTGCTGATACATGATTTCCTCTTCTATTAATCTGGTGTAATTGTCCCTGCCAAAGCCTAATTAGTATCTTAACAAACATGAGAAACAATTCCAAATAACAAACATTTCATATTTGATTCTCGACAAGAGTTTGGAAATAGGTTAGTCACACCTCATACAGTCTCAGACATGTTGAGTTTTCAAGGCCTTTTTTTTTTTTGTTTACCTCTATGACGTGGTGCCCAATCCTGTTCCTGGAGGGCCATTGGTTCAGCTCCAACCCCAATTAAACAAACCTGGACCAGCAAATCAAGGTCTAATTAGGCATAACAGAAACTTCCAGGCAGGTGTGTCGAGGCAAGTTGGAGCTAAACTCTGCAGGACAGTGGCCCTCCAGAACCATGTTTGGACACCCCTACTCTATGAGGTCAACTTTTTTCAAACATATAAAAACAAAGTGTATTGTCCACTTAAGTCGAGTAGATTTTTACATTTACTAATATCAATATTTCTACGTCAAAAATATATGTGAATAAAAGCCTAATTTCAATCTGTTCATCATATAAATTGATCATTTCTCTTCAGAAAATTTGGACAAAACTGTTTACGATCTCTTTATGAACTTTTTGAAGCGTCAAAGTATTAACTGTTGCTGTCAATGGAGGGACTGAAAGCTCTCAGGTTTCATCAAAAAGATCTTCATTTGTGTTCTGAAGATGAACGAAAATCTTACGGGTTTCCATTTTTTTTCATTTTCTGGGTGAACTAACCCTTTAACAATGAGTTAATAGTCATGTGCCTCAACAAGTAAAGTCATAACATAATGATATCTTTGCAACTAATTAGCTAATGATTACTTAAAGCAGACAACTGGAAGTTGAAATACATATCTTAAACCTATTGTGGTAAATAACAAATAATTCTTTCCCGCCATTGACAATTTTCTGGCTTTCTGTGTTTTTACTGTTATACGGTAGGGGGCGCCATTACGTAACTTCTAATAAAGTAAAAAATCTCCAGATCAATACACAGGCAAAAAAGGAGCAGAAACAAGCGATAAAAGCATTGCCTACATACATAGTCTTCAAAAAGAAACGCAATTTTCTCAGCTTTTTGTTCAGAGCGATGCCTCTTTTTCTTTTTTTTTTGAAACTTATCCACATTCAGGTGTTGATAAAGAAAGAATGCATGAAGATAGAATACAAATTTTTTTTTGTTTAAAATTCTTTTCTTTAAAAGTTCTTTCTCAGTCCCTCCAGAAAAACGCGATTATGCGATCGCCTGATTTCATGCATAATCAGCCAAAGTCTGCATATTTATGCGGGGGTCGCATTTTTTTAAATACGCCGCACTTTCGCCGCATAACTTGCCGATTTCATCAAGCAAAATATATGTGGGGCTAGCATGATTTCATAATCCCTGCATTTTCGTTGCAAAAAAGTCACATATATCTTAGCAGAAAGTTGAAAAACGTTTACTTCACACTAGTAAAGCGCCATTATTTTCCCCCTATTGCCATGGGAACCTTGTGAAGTGACGTAATTACACAACGTAAACATCATCTGCAAACCATGAAACCATGATGAAGCACACAAATCATTCTCATTTGCCAATAAAAATAAGCACAAAAGACCGCGCAAAGCAGTTTCCCGGTGTGTTATGTTGGGGAAAAATTTAATATGCCAATATCTGCTTCAAGCTATGCAAAACACCTCTCTGAGCTCAACAGACACAGTGTCTGCTGAAATCCAGGGGGGTAACGGTGAGACACCCAAACTGAGAGCTTTCCCGAACCTAGGGTATCGGATAATTTAAATAAGTTCAAAGACAGAAGGGGAAGCCATTTGTGTATGTGTATTGTCACTAGCCATTTGTGTATGTGTATTGTCACTTTTACCCTGTATGGAAAAGTACTGAGAAGAGTTGCTCAAACATTGGGGGTATAAATGTTTGTGGGTTCTCTTGTGTCCTTAGTTCACACTCGGGGCAGACATTGTATGGTTGTGTCGACTGTGGACTCTTTCTTGCAAGAAATAAAATCTTTATAAAGTGAATTCTCATAAGGTTTGTCTCTTACTAGTGATGTCAGCTAATTAATTTTTGCCGCAACAGTTACATGACAGTGGGGGCAAAATATTTTGCACTCCGTGCAACTGTGTTGACGCTGAAAAACCACTTTCACTTTGCCACCACCAAGGATGGTTAAAGCAGCAGCGGAAGCAGGCAGGAAGAAGCACACATTTTTAAAAATATTTTATTTATTCATTTTTATAGAAGTTGTTGGATATTAATAATAATATGTTTATTTTATATAGCGCCTTTCTATAAACTCATATTCCTTTTGTAAAGCTACAGAACTTGTTTGACTCAATGTTTTGTAAGTTTGAGCCATGTGTTAATTAAGGTCTGAAATAAAACAGAATGAGAACTTAAATATTCTGTGATTTAGTATGCTTGCTTATCATAGTAATCCTAGTAATAGGAAATTATTCTTTACATTAAAGTAGTAGCCTAGTGAGAACAGGATGTTGGGGGAATCACCTTTTATTTTTTTCTGTTTTTCATCAAACCGCAGTTTTTGCAAGTTCCCGCAATTTCATCGCATAAAATTGCAAAAATATCCCGCATTTTCCATCGCATTTTTTAAGAAAACGTGCCGCAAAATCAAGCATTTTAGCCCGCAACAATCACAAAAAAAATTCCGCGTTTTTCTGGAGGGACTGTATATTGCATTGTGGCAAGCAGAACAAGGCCAAGAGCCGTGGGAATGGAACACGGTGGCTCGAGTGTTAATGAGCATCACCTGCGTGCCACACCGGTCTCGAGTCCCATGGAGGAGCTCCAGAAGGATAAAAGGAGAAATGGCGACAGAGAGAGGACCAGGCCCAGACTTTATGTTGTGTTTTATCATGTTTATATGTGGCAGTCATTTGTGAGGGGCTGCTGCTTTACTTTCGTTTTGTTTCTTTTTGGAATTAAAGTTTGTTGAATGTTCGCCGGTTCCCGCCTCCTTCTTCCCTGAACACAAACCTTGTTATATGCATGTTCAGATATTCATACAACAAAATATTCTGGGGACCATTAAATTTTTTGGAAAATTATCAAAAATGTTGGTGTAGCTGGAAACTATTTAAAAAAAAAAAAAAAAAACACATGGTGAAAGAGTTAATTTACACTATTAGTTAATACTATATGTTGTTAAGGAATTAACAAATAGCAATTCATTTATTACTTAATCTATTAAACTGATAGACTCTTTATTAGTTGCTGATGCAGTAATCATTAATGAATGCTTTAGTTCTTCGTGAGTCATACGTGCATTAGTTAAGCATGATTTAATGCATATTAGCATACATTTTACATTTCTCAACCAGTTTTTCACTCGCTGTGGCATGTTTGCCTAAAGCTCCAATTAATGTCTGACACTGACCTCATGTCAATACCTATAAAGTGGATGCATGCAAATAAAGTAACGCAAAAGACGCAATACTCTGTGCTGGTAAGATTTTCTTTGGCTGGTACGAGCACGTTACTCTCTCTGGGAGTGGCATATGAGGTCTGCTGCAGATGCCATGTGGCTGGTGCAGCTAAACACTGGAACACGCTGTTCCCTCCTTTTTATCCTTTTCCCCTATGCAACCTCTGCCACGTTGTACCGAGATCAAATGGTTTCCATGCATACGAGAATGAAACCAAGGTCTTTCTCTGAAAGCACTGGTTTAGAGAGAAACAAAGCTGGGCATGGGCACCCACAATCACTCTCTTGCAGTATAACGTGCTATGTGTCTTGTTTCCAGGGCAACAGCAAGAAATATTTTGGCCAACTGAAAAGTAAAGGGTGTGATAAGGCTCGGGAGAGGAGACGGAGAGGAAAAATAACTAATGGAAGGGTTGATTAAGGACGATCAGCACACTGGAGAGAAAACGTTGCGTGTCCGCAGAGGAAAAGAGACGAGAGCCATTCTAATGCAATAGATATGCTTTTTTGAACCTGCTTAATCACTTTAAATGTACATTACATAACCTTGCTGTAACCAGTTCAACGTATTTCTATAATCCTAATAGTGCTCTCACTCAAAAATTACGTAAATATTAAGGTTGCAACAACTAATTAATAATGATAATGAAAACAGTAGACAATGAATGTCAGTACTGAGTGCATTCAAAGACTGATAACCATCTGCTCATAATAAACACACCACAATGCAAGTAATCTGTGTTTATATGCATATTTTATCTGTTTTTGGTGTCAAAAACTAAACAAACGTAGACACACAATTAGCTGCTAGAAGCAAGACCTTATTTGTGGTTTTGGCCAAAATGCTATGTGCATAAGATGTGCATAAAAAAAAAAGACTTTAATGAAACACGCTCATTGATTAATCAGGTCTGTACTTGGGGTTTATATTGGAATGTTTATATTTTAAACATTACTTTCACAAGATTTACACTACATATTAATATATTTTGTTTTATATCCTTTAGTATTGTCATTGGACAATATGTGGAATAACATGCTTTTGAACAAAATGCTGAAAATTAGTTCATAGGTTTGGGGTCAGTAAGATTTATTTTTTTCAAGAAATTAATATTTTTTATTTAGCAAAAACACAATAATATGATCAGAAGTGACAGTAAAGACATTGATAATGTTATAAACGATTTCTATTTTAAATAAATGCTGTTTTTGGAACTTTCAATTCATGAAAAGTATCACAATTACCACAAAAATATAAAGCAGCACAACTGTTTGCATTGATAATAATAAGAAATGTATGTTATGCTTTATTTTAAGGTGGCGTAGTTACATAGTATTTGAGTAAAGAGAAATATGAATTAACTACATGTACTTACTATAGAGTTAGGGTTTGTTTTAGGTTTAGTTACTTGTAATTATGCATAATTTACTGTTATTACTATAGTAAGTACATGTAGTAATGTGTAACTATGTCAGCTTAAAATAAAGTGTTGCCGAAATGTTTCTTGAGCGTCAAATCAGCATATTAAAATGATTTCTGAAGGATCATGTGACACTGAAGAGTGGAGTAATGAGGCTGAAAATTCATCTTTGACATCACAGGAATAAATTAATAAATAAATTTGACATCACTGTAATAATATTTCACACTACTGTTACTGTTTTAGCACTACATTTAGTCAAATAAAGGCAGCCTTGGTGAGCATAAAAGACTTCTTTCAAAAAAAAAAATATCTTACTGAACCAAAACTTTTAAAAGGTAGTGTATCTTTTTTCACCTTTTTATCTAACTTTATTTTATCTAATTGAACAGATGGACAGATTAATCAACTGAAACCTCAATCAGACCTCAAACTTTGCTTAGATGTTTCTGTCAATGCATGTTTCACAAAATTGCACATTGAAACATTGTTTGAAGGACAGATGCATAACATGCTTTTGATCAAAATTCTGGAAAAATCTGGTTTCTCTATTTGAACAAATAAACAACAGATAATCTATTATCAAAAGTTGCAGCATTACTAAATATCAAGCCTCAAACGTTCGTGCAAGACGTTTTCATCACCCACTGGCCAAAATTATGTGAATGCCGCAGTGCTCGCGTTCCCATTCCAAGGGCTGAGCTATGAGATTTTTCCTTCGGGCGTAAACGTTCATGTGCAAAGTCGCACATCAACATTGGCTTCTCAAACCTCTGATCATTTTACACACGCAAACAACAATCTTTCACTGGAGTTTCCTATATGACAATGTACAAAGCCTGAAAAGCCGCAATTTGAGGAAAATGCTCAAGACTAATGCAGTGTTCCCCTCACCGCCGATTCAAGAATATTCCCTGCTGATTAAGGGTGGCGTGAGGACAGTGACTGCAGCCTGACTGATCTGACCCACTGAACAGAAGCCTCTCCTCACTCAATCACTTTAATGAAAGAGCTGCAGTGAACACGCTGACACTGTCCTGAGATTCACAGAATGGATCAGGTTTCTAACAACAACAGCAACGGACAGGCTGTGATTACAGTAAGAATGTCCACGTGGTCCTGAGGTGTAGTCTGGCTATGCATTCACAAGCAGCTATAAGGGGATGCATTCATATATACAGACTTAATAAGCTACATACAAGACTTAAAAATAAAGTTACGGTTCCATAAAGAACCTTTAACATCCATAGAACCTTTCCATTGCACAAAAGGTTCTTTCTTTAGATTTTTAAATTGATGTTCATAGTAAGAAAAAAAGAACTTTAAGAACTGAAGGTTCTTTAGGGAACCTAAAATGGTTCTTATATGTCATCGCTTTGAAAAATCCCTTTTGGAACCTTTAGTTTTAAGAATGTAAGCTAAATTATTTGAAAAAGCTAGAATGGAGAATATACACTACTGGTCAAAAGTTTAGAATAATAATAACTTTTAAATATATTTCTCTTCTGCACACCAATGCTGAATACAGTAAAAACAGCAACGCTGTGAAATATTACAATTTAAAATACCGGTTTTTATTTGAATATATTTTAAAATGTAACCTATTCCTGTGATGACAAAGCTGAATTTTCAGCATCATTACTCCAGTCTTCAGAGTCACATGATCCTTCAGAAATCATTCTAATATGCTGATTTGCTGCTTAAATGTTATCAGATATTATTAGAGTTCAATTATTAAAAATAGTTCTTATAAATATTAAAACCTTGTTTTCAACACTGATGATAATAATGTGGAAACTGTGGATTTTGAACTGTGGACTTTGTACTTTTGAATGGTAGTGTATCACATTTTCCACAAAAATATGAAGCAAATCAGCATATTAAAATGATTTCTGAAGGATCATGTGACACTGAAGACTGGAGTAATGATGCTGAAAAATTCAATTAATCACAGGAATAAATTACATTTCACAACAGTTCTTTTAAATTGTAATAATATTTCACAAAATTACTGTTTGTACTGTATTTTTGATCCAATAAATGCAGCCTTGTTGATAAGAGACTTATTTCTAAAATGGTAGTGTACATGTTTTCTTAGTGTGGAAAATGACACAGCTTGAAGATCACATACCATTGGACACTGGTTTGACCTGGCAAGCTCAAATAACCAAATCTGCGTCATAGGGGCAGTTTCGGTCTGACACACTGACACACAGGACTGATGCGGCACTCTGCGCGCAATGTTCGATCACGCGCTAACTGAGCAATGCAATCATTTCTTACATGCTTGTAATATCAGAAAGACACTCAGATTTCAACTTGAAAATAAAGTAAATCAGTAAGAATATGTTGTTTGCATATGGGCTGGAGATAGAGATTGACAGAAGAGTCTTCAAAGCCACAGAAGCACTGATCTGTGGTCTGATAAGACCGCATTTCTCAGGCTACTAGTTGAGAAAGGTTCACCCAATCACAACTTCCTGATGCAGCTTTGCATTGCTGGTGACAGTGCTTGCCAGTTTTGACCTTGAAGAAATGGCTGAACTAGCATCTACTGATACTAACACATTAAAAAAGGGGAGACTGGGGAAAGTTGTCACACTAAGATGTTGGCTAGATTTGAAGGTGTGGTCACATTAGCGGAATTTCAATGAAATTTCATCCAGCAAAAAAGGCTCATTGTCAATAGTGATGCACGATGAACTGTTCCCACAGAAGTCGCTGTCAAACCAAGCAGTGTTCTGTTGGTCAATGCGGCGAATTAGTGAAAATCTGTGAGGGGAAAATTTCACATTGCATGGATTTCTATTGAAATGGCTGATTTTTGTCGGCAAAATTTCATTTCCCTGCTGAAAAATCCAGCTAAAACCAGCCTAAAATGGTCGTCTGTACTTAGCTGGTTTAAACTGGAAGTAGCTGGTTTTAGCTGGTCTCCCAGCCTGGGTTAGCTGCTGTTCAGCTGGTTTTAGTTGGTCTCCCAGTCTCCTAGCTTACCAAAATCCCTCTAAAACCAGCTATGACCAGGCTGGGAGACCAGCTAAAACCAGCCTGACCAGCTTAGGCTGGTTTTAGCTGGATTTTACAGCAGGGTTTTAAGTTCATGATAGAATCTTAAAGGGTTAGTTCACCCAAAAATGAACATTTTGTCATCATTTACTCACCTTCATGTTGTTTTTCTGTTGAACACAAAAGAAGATACCTTAAAGGATGGTAGTAATCAAACAGCTGACAGTAGCCACTGACTTCCATATTATTATTTTTTTCCTACTATGGAAGTCAATGGCTACTGTCAGCTGTTTGGATACCAACATCCTTTAAAATATCTTCTTTTGTGCTCAGCAGAAGAAAGAAACTCAAACAGGTTTGGAACAACTTGAGGGTGAGTAAGTGATGACAGAATTTGCATTTTTGGGTGAACTATCCCTTTTTGAATCAAGTCAAATTAAATGAAGTCAGATCAAACCATTTTTACATAACACGATGATGTTAATGTTTATCATATGTTTTTTAATATTTGTATGCCTTGTAGTTGCATTTAGCAAATTAGAGCGGGCCAAAAATATAGTTAAGCAGTTGAGTCAAAAATCATCTTAAATTTGCTACAGATGTTGGGTAAACCTGTGAAAACAAAACAAAACACATCGTGCAAGAACATTTTTAGATGTTTTCAGATATTTTTAAAAGTGTATGTGAGGTCGAAGCAAGTTGTCACATGTTACTGAGAAGCCTGCTTTATGACAAATTACCCCATATATTTTGTAAATAAACAATTTTATTTTAATGTGCAATAATACTGATTGAAATGTTAAATAGTTTTTTGCAGCCAAGACTTTAAGGTTTGTGTCTGTACAGATACTGACGTTCAAAAAATAAACCTACCCATGAGAAACATTCACTGGTTACCAAACAAAAAGACCTAAAAATGAAAATTCTGCCATCATTTACCAAATCTGCAAGGATTTCTTTATTCTGCTGAAGATATATTTTGAAGAATGTTGGTAACCAATTAGTTTTGGTTACCACTGACTTCCATTGTTTTTCTCAGAATATCTATATCTTCTTTTATGTTCCACAGAACACTTTTAAAAATAAAGGTTCCAAAAAGGAGTTTAGATAGCGATGCAATAGAAGAACCATTTTGAGGTTCTTCAAAAGTTCTTAAAAGAACCACGTTTTCTTAGTGTGAAGAATATTTCAATAATCTGAATATCCCTTTTCCACTACAAAGAATCTTTAGTGCAATGGAACAGTTTCATAGATGTTAAAAGTTCTTCATGGAACCAGTGAAGAAAGAAATGAGCAGATGATGATGAGTAGATGCAAACAGAATTTTGCCCAAATTTGCCACTCACCTTTGTGCGGCCATTGATGACATAATCCCCCAGCTGTCCATTGGCCGCACTGCGCATGATGGCCTCATCGATGTGAGCCATGAGGCCTCCGATGTTCTCGCAGCCCGGCTCGTTGCCTTCGACCCAGGCTATCTGGTCTCCACGGATGTTCTTAGAGGGGATGCTCTTCTGGATGACCAACTGGCCGCCTTTGAACTTCCCGCTGCGATTTAGGGTCTCCACTTCCTCCAGAACCCTACCGCCCAATCGATCACCCAGAAAGACATCTTTGACGCAAATGCCATAGAACTTCATACAGGGAACTATGTACTGCTGAGCCATGTGCTCTGGAGACCATCCTGCACTGGTGGCCACCGCAGGCGGCGCCGACAGCACCTCGTCCTGCCCGGGGGCCGCATGGTTCATTGCAGCTTTGTGCCCATTGTGATGGACCCAACTGAGGCTCGACATGGAGTTGGGAACGCTGCAGTTCTTGTGTTGGTGATTGGCTGCAAGGGGAGCGACAGCCTGTGTGCTTTTACTAGAGTCTGTTTTAGGACCCACTTCAAGCCTCCTCCTTTTGCATTCAAGTGAAGGAGCGTCCAGTCCATGGGGCATTTCCGAAGAACCACCAGATCCGGAACCCATTCCACAGTCTCTGTTTTCCTCATCTTTTTTCCTCTGGTGCTGGAGTTGTCTTAATCGCACGTCTCCACAAAGTCTTTTTGAAGTCCTCTCAACGTGAGCATGAGTCTCCACCAATCCATTTGGATGTAAACACCCGCTTTGCATCTGCTTAGGGACATCATGATAACTTCCTTCGGCTGTAGGTGAAGGGGACACCGCTTCTCCCCCACCATTATACAAAGGCAACCCGCTTTTCAACTCCTTCAAAAGCGTGGTCCCGGATCCAGATCTAGACGCATGTCCAGCCAGCAGCTCCTCCGCCGTGGTCGCGTTCAGACCCATTGTACTCACCATGTGAGACTCACAACAGCCACTGGTGACTCTCTCTTGCGGTGAACAGACACTCTCGCGTCCGCGTGCATTTATAAGGTCCGTGTTTTCCAGTCTCTCCATGTCATGTCGTCTACTCCTGGATGCGCACGTAGCTCACGTCCAATCCTCATTTTCTGCAGAATCGGCTCTGCTCATGCCTGCCTAGCGGCGCTATTATCACGAAGCTCGACAGTAAACTTCCACAGTGCAACATAAATACGGCGCTTTTCTTCGGTTTATTAGTTGTTTAATACAGAATTAAGCATTAACTATTTTCCATGGCTGTTTATTTCCAGATTAAGGGTTTAGGAGAGTCTGAAGACAGAGAGTAACAATGGTTAAATCACTTAAACATTCATAGACGCGTTAAAACTGACACATAGGCCTATTGTAAATCAGTCACTCTCTATCATTTTATTTCAACCATATGTCATATGCAAAAATTAAATGTATAGTGTAATGAATCAATGAATAAAATTCACCAGTAATAATAATAATAATAATAAATAAGTTTTGGTTGAAGGTGAAAGAATGCAGAACAAAGTCCACACATTCTTCATAAACTTACCTACAATAAAGGGATCAATTAAATAATGAGGTGTATATAATACTACAAATGACAAATATTCAAATAAGTATATTAAAATATTTTAAAAAGCCTATTTTTAATAAAATGTATATAATTAAGTTAATTTCGATGCAAACAGGACACAATCTACTCAATAAATTAAGTAATAAAAACAATATTTCATCTGTAAGTGAAAAAATTATTAAGTCGTGCATTCACTTTATTAGTTTAATACATAGGCTATGCTTTAAATATGTAAGATATTTGTATAACACCACGCATGATGGTAAACTGGTCTGTTCATAAAGTTAAACCATGAAAACACAAAGACTGAAAAGAAAACAAAAAACTAGCGTATTTTAGACTACTTACCTCTCTATGATAAAGTCACTATAAAAGACCAGCCGCGATTGTAATGAATTTCCGGTGCTTTCTCGTCCATATTCAATACTCTCATTTTAGATGATACAAATAATCAAAACAACGTTTTCACAGACATTATTGTAATTTCTGCCCATACAATCATTGCTGAACAAAGAGTAAGTACGCTTCGTATCTGATATAACACTGTGCGGGTAATGAAATTACACAATCTACTATGGCCAAGACTTGGCTCATTAATATTAATTTACGATGCTCTTGAAGCATCCAATCAGGTGCCCTAATTAATATTCACGAACCGAGTTTTCGCCATAGTAGGATTAGTAAACTCGTTTCCGGGTATGATAGCGCGCCCCTCCCTCCCCTTCTCTCTCTCCATGAGCGGTTCTGTCACTTACACGTGCGCACATTCGCATCACGTGACCCTGAGCGCCACAATAACAACAGTGGCTCATAAGTGTGTCACACAAAATATGGACATAAGAATGAAATAATTAGTTCTATAGGCTAGACTAGAGGATAGCTATACGTTATAACAATTTCTGTTTAAATTATGATCATGGGTGTTTTTTCAGGTACGTCTTTTATTTTTTTTAAAAGTCACCATTAAAGGTGCAATATGTTACAGTAAAATATCTAAAAATCACTAGTCCAGATGAAAAAAAAAATACTATAGTAATTTATAGTAAATACTATTGTGTTTTTGAACCATACTATAGTAAAGAACTTAATTTGTTGTGTTAATTCTATTTCCTGTGATAATATAACAACTATAGTAATATAAACAAATGACTAAGTTTTCTACAACTATAGGGTATATTATACCACAATATACACTACAGTTTACTGTAGTAAAAACTAAAGTATACTACAATATTTATTACAGTTGATCAGTTCACTGTAGTTAATACTTAAGTATGCTGTAGCATTCATTAACAAAGTGTTGTAAATACTATATAAAGTATACTACAATTTACTATAGTATGGTTCAAAAATATTATAGTATTTATATGTTATAGTGTTATATATTTTGTTCAGTTGAGTACTTAGAATATCCCAAATGTTTCCAACTATTTGTAAATCGTGAGAAAATTGCAATTTTAACCAAGGCTCCGGGACGTGTGAGGAGTCGCCTGTCAATTGCGTCATACCCGCGTTACCCTCGGTTTCCGGTTTTATTTTGTAGAAACCATGAAAACACCAAAGGCGCTTTAATATTTACATGTTTTAATAGACAAGGGAACAATTGTTTTGATACATTTATAGGCAGAAAACTAACTATTGTTATATAGCTCAACACATTTAGTCTTATTGTTTAAATCAAATTTTCTTGATTTTTTTGTGAGTACCATGCTTTACCATGCCTCAGAGAAAAACACTATTTTGTCAAGTAGCTAACATAGCATAATCAGATTTTCTCCATCATACAATATGTTTTAAAAATTAATTGCATGCCATTTATCAACACAAGCCATCCAGCATTTAATATGATATTGTAAAATCGATCTATCTTACTGCAGTGTGTAACAGTTTCTCACAGCAGCCGCCGAGTGAACACACAAAGTAATGTTATAACATAATTTTCAACACACTCGAATGTATCTAATATGATAAACAGAGCTGCGTTACCTCATACTCATGACCGGCGACCTCTAGCGGCCAGAAAATATTACATATTTCACCTTTAAATCAAAATTGAAGCTTTTTGGCTTTTAGTACTAATATGTTAGCCTTACTGTTATCTATAAGCTTGTGTGCTCCAAAGCAATGACAAAATTCGTATTTAGAAGACATAAGCGTTCGAAACGTACAATCCGCCAATATGGCGGATCAACGATTTTGATGAAATCACGCTGCACTTCAGCTTCTCATCATTTTCTGTCCAATCAGATGCTCTCTAGAATTTAAAGCGTCTCACCTCCTAAATTATAAATAGACGCTGAAGCTGTGGCTAAAATCGGTCACTTGTTCACACATTTACTATTTTCTTCATGGTGAATGGCACATAGTGCAGTATATAGGGGGATAGAGTCATCAGTGTCCCAATGTGTGGTGAGCCAGTGTCCTAAGTGTCCTTACCAGCCCCTGAATTCATGTAGGCTACACGGTATACTGATTCACAAGCTAGGGAGCTGATTGAGACGCACCCGAAGTCTTCACTCAGCGGCCATCTTTGAAATGCCTCCCAGGCAGCTATTTCAGTCAGTTCCCCCTTTGAATGGAAAAACACCAAATTCTCCAAAGCTGTGTTTACGATTAAATTTCATATTTGAAATCACCAATTCATACTGACAACTGTTTCATAAATTGACTTTCTAAATCAGGTCAAAAACAGGCTGCATCAGCATCATGTCGTCTCATTTAGCAGACATAAGGGGTTGGGGGCGCATGCACAAGTGCTGACCCCAGACACTGGTGTGCTCGTGTGTTTGCTTGCTTGTTTGTTTGTTTTAAACTGTTCAAACAGTCCACGTTTTAAAAGCAATATGCTTTTTAAGATAATCGTTGTGTTCTGGATTCTAAAATGCGCTATAGACTGTGTGTCTGCGTTGGAAGATGGAGTGGATTTGGGAAATCTAAGGAACAATGGATTAATGAGGACAATGTTTTACAGCCGCGAAGATCTGTTGAGATTCCGACACAATGTTAGAACCCCACCAAAGTTCTTTCATGAACCTTCCGAAATAGTTTGTTCCATCCACACAACAAACAGAAAGAAGAAAACAAAACGGAGGGGCTCTAGAGGCGGAATCCGAAACAGACTTAAATCTCGCGGCAGTCGGTTTCCTCTTCCTACAATAACTTTAACTAATGCTCGCTCGCTTCAAAATAAAATGCTTGAACTTACAGCATTGGTGAAATACAACAGAGATTTTAAAAGAGCTAACCTGATCTGCATTACGGAGACATGGCTGACGGAGGCGATCGACAACATATACTTGGAAGGATACTCATTAATCCGTCTGGACCGCGACAGTGCCAAGTCAACTAAAACAATCGGAGGAGGACTGTGTATGTTTGTTAGTAGCAGGTGGGCGAATAATATTACGGTACGTGAAACACATTGCTCTGCTCACTATGAACTATTGACTGTGTCTTTGAGGCCATACTACTTGCCTCGCGAATTCGGACAAATAACAGTTATCTTAGTCTATGTGCCAGGACCAAACTTTGCACTTGCTGCTGAATGCATAGCTGCTAGTTACAACAGAGCGCTTTGCAATTCTGCCGATGACCCAGTCTTCTTGCTTGGAGATTTTAATAAATGCAATGTATCTACGCTGTTGCCAAATCTTGAGCAATATGTAACCTGTCCGACAAGACTGGTTAAGACTCTGGACAAATGCTTTGGTAATGTGGAAGGTGCATATGTGCCAAAGCTATATCCACCTCTGGGACGTTCGGATCACAACGTTATTCATCTGTTACCAAAATACAGGCAGCTTTTAAAGAGGATCAAGCCTGCCGTTCAGCAGGTTCAAACGTGGTCCAGGGACGAAATAGAAAAGCTAAGAGGCTGTTTTGAGTGCACTGAATGGGACTTATTTTTTAACGATGATGACTGTTGTAGTAATCATGAATTGTTGAATGATACAATAACCTGTTATGTTAATTTCTGTGTAAATTCAGTGGTTCAAACAAAGAACATTAGAGTCTATCCAAATAATAAGCCGTGGATTAACAAAGATCTGAAACATTACCTAAACATGAAGAAAATTGCCTTCTTGCAGAATGATCAGCAGAAAGTAAAAGAGTTAAACAAAGCAGTAAAACGTAAGATAAAAGATGCACAGAATGAATATAAAGAGAATGTTGAAGAGAAATTAAAAAACGGGGAATGTAAGAGATGCATGGAAGGGTTTAAATACAATGATGGGTAGACAAAAGAAAAGAGTTCAAAAACATGAAGACCCTCATTGTTTTGCAAATAATCTTAATATTTTTTATTCACGATTTGATAATGATTTTAATGATGATGATTTGTCTGTTAGTAATGAATTAATGATGACCATGACTCAATCACAGCCTATGATTATACAGGAGAGGGAGGTTGTCACAGTGCTTCGTAAAGTTAAACCGTATAAGGCATCTGGCCCAGATGGCCTGAAGGGGAAAGTCCTGAAAGAATGTGCAGCACAACTTGGACATGTGTGGACAAGGTTATTTCAAATCTTCCTGAACAATGGTTTTGTACCATTAGCCTGGAAGAATTCCATTGTCATCCCGGTGCCGAAAATACCTAATGCTAAATCTCTCAAAGACTTTCGCCCCAATCGTACTCACATCTATTCTGTGTAAATGTATGGAGCGCATAGTATGTAAGGAATTGTTATCCCAAATCGAGACATGCATAGACCCCATGCAATTTGCCTATCGGGCAAATAGGAGCACTGTGGATGCCTCTCTTACTCTTTTAAATAAGGTTCAAAATCATCTAGATAATTCAAATTCCTATGTTCGAATACTCTTCATGGATTTCTCATCCGCTTTCAATACTGTCCAACCTCATCTTCTTTTAAAGCGCCTCTATGAGTCAGGTGCTAGTAGTTGGATGATTTTATGGATTAAGGAGTTTTTAAAAGGTCGCCCTCAGCGAGTTTGTGTCAATAATGTTATGTCGGATTGCTTGGTTTTAGATACTGGGGTACCGCAGGGATGTGTACTGTCTCCAATACTTTTTTCCGTATACATAAATGAACTGAAGTGCAATGACGATAACCTTACCCTTATAAAATATGCCGATGATATGGCATTGGTTTCATGTCAGAAAGAAATGAACTGCACCTCATATTTTGAGTATATTGACAGTATTATTTGTTGGTTTGAGAGTAGTTTTTTATATCTTAATATTGAAAAGACAAAGGAGCTATGTTTGAGAAATCAGTTGAGAAGAGTAGATACCGTATCCGAATATAAACCAGTTGTTATAAAGGAAAAAACTGTAGAGCAGGTCTCGAATTTTAAATATTTGGGTACAATTATAGATGAGAAACTTAATTTTGAAAGTAATGTGGAGTACATTCATAAAAAAGCACGACAACGCTTGGGTCTCCTCAGGAAACTGAGAAGCTTTAATATCGGTCAGCAGACCCTAACCATGTTATATCGATCAATGATAGAGAGTATTCTCACATATAATATTGTTTCATGGTACGGCAATCTAACATTAAAACAAAAGAACAAACTCTCACAAATAATTAATCAAGCAAATAAGATTACTGGACAAAAACAACAGCCACTTCAGTGCTTGTTCGATCATTTCATGGGTAAAATGGCAATTGCGATTTTTAAAGATAACACACATCCTCTTCACTCTGCTTTTGAATTGCTCCCATCTGGACGTAGACTAAAAATTCCCTTGGCTAGAAAAAATGTCTTTAAAAGATCTTTTTTTCCATTGGCAGTGATTATCTTGAATCGTACAGTATTTTAATTGAAATGATAGAATGGCTGTTGATATTTTTAATTTTTCTTTCTTACAGTGTTTAATTATAGAATTGTGTTGTTGATGTGTGATGTGATTTCTAAGTAGTGAATGTATGTTACAGTGTCAAAGAAAAATTTCCTCTCTGTGAAAACAGACTGGACAATAAAGTTCAATCCAAGTTCAATCCAGCCAATGCTCATGAGCTTTTTAAGGTGGCTGCACTGACACAATGACTTTACCAATTGGCGATTGACTCTTTTATTTAGAAAGTGGGACTTATTCCGCCATATTGTGCATTGCGCTTTCTCCCATTCATGAGCTGCGTCCTCCGGAGGTCACATTTGAAGGCTGCATACGTCATCAAAGCGGTCCCATTTAAGAAAAGTAGATCAGTTAGATTGCAAATTAAGAAGTAAATTACTGTATTTTACATCTCATTAGGAATAACAGTCAATTCAGTTACTTTTCTTAAATAAGACATCCTTGATGACGTATGTAGCCTTTAAATGTGACCTCCGGAGGACGTATGTCTGTGGGTGTGATGTCTGAGGCTGAGGTCACATTAACGTTTGTTTTTTTTTTGTTTTTTTGGAAACTTTTTATCATGCACTCATCATTTATTTTTCTTATTTTTAATATGATGTTTATGTCTCCAGACTTTCAATCTTGATGTATAAGACTATAAAATAAAAATAAAAATATTTAATAATAATAATTATAATTATTATACATTAAATAAATAAATATACACAGCAGAGTGTTTTTATTTTATATTAGCATCAAACAAAAGTGTGTAAAATTATTTATTTTATTCTTAACTGCAGATTCAGAAGCTCAACTGTTCACCAAGTCTGAAAAGCAGCCATTTGTAGGCTTTTACTAAAACAACTCCCACACAAACCCTCAGCAAACACACACACACACACACACACACACACACACACACACACACACACACACACACACACACACACACACACACACACACACACACACACACACACTTTCTCATGCCCTTCTAAAGTAACTAGATGACTCATTCTTCTCCATCCACATAGGCCTGATAGTAATGTAATCTAGTCGAGTCACTGAATTTCCCGGCAATACAACGCAGGTCATCATCGCTCAACTCCAAGAACAACCCTTTTTTATCAAATTTCATTATGTTATTAGTCATATTGGTCAAAAGTAAAACACTAAATACACAGAACAGAGTCTGGAAGCAATAAAAAACACATTATCCAAATCCATGTACACAACATACGTGCACTACAAACAATTCAAAGTATAAATAAAAACTGGGCCGAATTTCCAAAACTTCCTAGTGTAAATATAACAGTAGCTAAAATGTCATATTTCTAAACAAACCAAACAACACATATGGGCATTTTCAGACATTTTAAGTAGTAAACTTTAAGTTAACTGCTTTCTATCCAATGGTTATAGGATAACTGTCTCTTTATTGCTTAAGATTTGGTGTATTATGCAAAATATCTGTTTTCAAGTTTGTTCATGCTAATGGTCATGGTGAAGCAAACAGATATGAAGGACATTAATATCATTAATTGTGTGTCTGATATCTGACCCTTATCTTCATGCTGTTTTTAGCAGGATAACAGAACCAGTGCCAAGGTCATGGCTCTCTTGCAGCTGGACTGAAGTTCCTCAGCAAGCGCCATGCTGAAGAGTGCCGGATGCACGTACACATCAACTGTAAATTAGAATATAGTATAAATAATCTTATTAATATGTAGTTATTTCATCTTTTAGCACATGAAAGTGCTTGATAATGTGAAAGTTTAAAGTGCAAAAATTATATTAGTTGTAAAATACAATAGTGGGCAAAAGTGATGTCTGGCCTAGGAAAATTGACATCTGCCCCCTTTATTCAAACATTATTAAAGATTTGTAAGCATATTGCATAGTTGTGCTTGGAGTCAATTTTGTTTTATTAGTGATAACGCAATGAAACATGCCAAATTGTGCAAATTTTGGCCAGGCTGTCATGCAAAGAAATGCAAAAGCAAGATAAAACCAATTAAATATTAATAACTGATTATGATGTAGTCAATGGATGCTTTTTCCTATGAGCTTTTTGGTTTTCTATGCATTTTTTTTTTTTTTGGCATAGTAAACAAAGCCTGCAGCTGTTGTTTGCCTGTTTTTGCCGAATAATGTTGACAGATAAACACCTTAACCAAGTTTAGTATTTTGTTCTTCCCTCATATTTCAAATATTTTTAAAAATATAAATACTATCTTAATATTTTGATGGTTTAATTAAACTTATAGGGTCATTAAAAACAAACATCACTTTTGGCCACTACTGTAAGTAAAATAAATAAATAAGATTATATATTAAATAAGATTATATATTAAAGTAAAAAATTACATTAAAACAAACATAATAATACAATTAGATTACAATAAGTAAATAAATAATACATCTAACAGTACATTACTAGTTCAGTAGAAAAAAGAAACATAATAATGTAACTTAATAGAAATAACATATTTTCCTAGACGTATTATTTAAATATTTAGTATATATATATTTTTAATTTTAGGGTGGGGGTCCCTCGCACAAGGATCATATTTGGGTGTCCTTGGCATCTAATATCCACAAGAGGGCAGTATTAATTAACAACACCAGGTCTAGATAAACATTCAGACTGCATGATGCTTTAGGTTGAGCTACTCACTCTAAAGGACATAACACTTGCTGGGATTTTTATACACATGATAAATATTATGCAACTTCATATCAGTACACCTATGGAAATCAGACCGTAAAAGTGGGATGAGTCCTGCGTCAGTAAAGCAGGACTCATCCTGCACTGCATGTCTCTGTTCTTGCTGTTGGAAAATGTCTGTAATTATGTGTTTTTTTCCCCTTGCAAGCCATTATACCACAGTTTAAAGGGTTAGTTCACCCAAAAATTATGTAATTTATTACTCACCCTCATGTCGTTCTACACGCGTAAGACCTTTGTTCATCTTCGGAACACAAATTAAGATATTTTTGATGAAATCCGAAGGCTCAGTGATTGCCAGCAATGTCACCGAACCTCTCAAGATCCAGAAAAGTAATCAAAACATATTTAAAACAGTTCATGTGACTAAAGTGGTTCAACCTTAATGTTATAAAGCGATGGGAATACTTTTTGTGCGCCAAAAAAAAAAAAAAAAAACGAAATACATTGCTGGTATGCTCGTAGAATATAAACAGATCACTCAGATCATCAGGATCAAGTCATTTAGAAATACCAAGGGTTCACTCAAAGCAAGGAGAGTCTGCTTTTAGCTGTTACGCAGCTGGAACCAGCTTCCAGAAGAGATCAGATGTGGAAAACATCTTTTTATCTATGCATTTGCTGATTGAGCCCTGTGCTATGTCCGAACTGTTTGCATTTTATTTTATACGTATTATCTTTTTATACTATTAATTCCTTTTCCTGTTATTACTTCATTTTTAATGTATTTTATGTCTTTTATGTATCATCTTGTTATTTCTGACTTTTAATGCATTTTAAATATTGCTGTCTGGTTGAAAGAGCTGGGAGAATTAGGAAGAAAGCATTTGTGATTAGGTTAAAATTTGGTAAATTTGGATAAGGGGATAAACCATGGGGAAATTTGAGCTGTGGTGCATGGTTAAGATATCTCTGGATTACAGTCGGGACACTTTCCAAAGAGGGAAATTTCCAAAGGGGAAATTTGAACTGTGTTGCATAGATATCTCCAGAAGGGGGATTGGGGCTGTGTGGCGCAGTTTGAGGTGTCTTGGCAAAAGGGGAGATTGAAACTGTTTGATTGACTCAGTTTAAATTGCCTTAACAGGTAGCAGTCCTGTCGTGTGAGGAAGATCCATTTAGATCCACTCTGACGGACAACAACAACAACAAAAAACTCACTAAGACTTCCTAGCTCTTCCATCCAGATACCAGATAGTAAAATGTACTGTTATTTCTATTCCTTATGTTCCATTTGTATTATTCCTCTTTATGTAAAGCACTTTGAATTACCATTGATGTGCTATACAAATAAAATTGCCTTGCCTTGCCTAAATAATGACTTTTCAACAATATGATGGTCAATTTCAAAACACTGCTTCGAAGCTTTACGAATCTTTTGTTTTGAATCAGTTGTTCGGAGCGCCAAAGACACTTGATTTCAGCAGTTTGATAAGCAATCCGAATCCCTGATTCAAAACAAAAGATTCGTAAAGCTTTAAAGCAGTGTTTTGAAATTGACCATCACTAGATATTGTTGAAAAGGGTTTTTTTTTTTGGCGCACAAAAAATATTCTCGTCGCTTTATAATAAGGTTGAACCACTTTAGTCACATGAACTGTTTTAAATGTGTTTTGAGTACTTTTCTGGATCTTGAGAGGTTCGATGACATTGCTGGCAATCACTGAGCCATCGGATTTCATCAAAAATATCTTAATTTGTGTTCCGAAGATGAATGAAGGTCTTACGGGTGTTGAACGGCATGAGGGTGAGTAATAAATTACATAACTTTCATTTTTGGGTGAACTAACTCTTTAATACTATTACATTAAAACTTTCTTGTAGGAATATGTTAACGGATAGATGTTCAGAAGACGTTGAATAATGATAGTGGAATTAAAACGATTAGCAGAAATGTTTTCTTGATTTCAGCACAGACATAAATCTTTTAACGATATTGTAAGACTGGTAGCCATACCAGGAAAGACACAAGCATTCCAATGGGACTTTTTAAAAATGATTTTCAGTCAAGTTATATGCGATTTGTATTAGCTGTATTATGCTACAGTTTAACTTTGAGAAATTTTTTTAATCTAAAAAGTTCTTACACCAAGAGTTATTCTGTTGTTCTTTTTTCTCATTAGTAGTAAAAAAATAAGTAGCTAACTTGTGTTTGTCAGGCACTGAATTATTAAAATATAATGTTTCCAATACGAATTTCTGGTGAACATTTTTTTTCCTTAACTTTTTTAAATGCAAAATGTATCTCCAATTACAGAATCACTCGACTATCGCTGTCTCTAAAAACCCTTAAATCCTTACAATTATACATTTTAATACAAGTACTGCGTAACAAAGAGATGTAACAAAGTATCAGGGCATCACATAAGGAAGTAATGATAGATGGCGCCACTGAAATCCATGCGCGCTCTTGCGAGCACAAGGCTGCGTCTTTACGCACGCTCACCAGCAGTGTCAAAGTTCAGAGGTCGGGTAAAGGTCGTGTTTTGGGTTTTTCCTCCATCGTAAACAATGGCTTCCATAAGTTGGTTAACGTGCAGGCGGTTGTCTCGGCTTGTGTGTCCGTTCTCTCAGGTCGCGCGGCGGTCGGTGCTGCAGTATGTGAGGACTCCAGCGCGCGCGCTTCACCGAGGGAGCGCGCGACGGGCGGCGGAGAAGAACCCGCTGAACAGATCACGAGCAGTGGAGCAACACTACATCACTGAACTAGATAAAGCCGATGCGCTGGTAAACACAAACACTCACTCCCTCTTTCTGATGCTCTCACTTTACATGCAACGTGTTACTCTAGACGTTGTTTACATTTACAAGCTGTTTCATTTGATATATTACACTAACGAAAAGTACTGGTGGCAGTATGGTACACTTAGTAGTATACCATGATGTTAATTAATTCATGCACCACATGCTAATCCAAAGAATATGGTTCTACGATGGTACTCGTACGAAATCGTGTTATTTAACATGGTAAAAAAAATGGCATTACCATGTTATAATGTTACATGACGTCAATAATATACCAAAATGATCTGTTTATTAACTATTACTTTATTTTCTAGATGCTGCGGAAGTCTCATGAAACAGGTGAGATCAGAAACTCAAATTAGGCTTCTTGACAGGCTTATTTACTCACCCTAATGTTTTTTACAAACTATGACTGTTTCTCTTCTGTGGGACTATATTTTGGCTACTATTAATATAGTTGATCTCTACTGTTAGTATACTTGGGACTTCTAAGCTCCAGAATAACAAAAAGATCGAATGAAGTCTATATATTATACTTTATCCTTCTGAAGTCACCTGATAGCTTTTTGTGAAGGACATATTGAAAATATGAAAGGTCATTTTGTGTGCTTTTTGTGAACAAATCATTATTTAGAGTCAGGTCTTTTTAATTAATTGCTCGATCCATTACATAAATCCAGACTGAATTACTCAGTCATGATGTTCAATTCACTGATTCAGTGATCAACAGCCCAATGGAGCAAAAGATTATTAATGAAAAACATGTTAAATTTGGTCTTTTTCTCACACAAAGCATGACTTCATGACTTCAGAAGACTTTGAACAAACTGCACATAATATTATTATAATTTTATGGTATTTTTTTGGGATGCACCGATATTATTTTTTTGGGACCGATATTAACAAACAATTATTGGCTGATACCTATATTTGTCACTTCCTCTCTTATTTGAAATGGATAGTATTTCATTTAAATTTTAAAAAACACCTGCATTAAAATATACTAGCAGGTTTATTGCTGCATCATCAAATAATTTTTAATGAATGTGGATTGGATCCATTAACATTCAGCAGGCCTACATAAATACAACAGAACAAAGATGCATATGAAATAAACAGTGCTTTTAGGTAGGTTTAATAGTTTTCAGGTACAGAAGTAAAGTAAACAAATGTAAAATAGCATTGCATATTCTTCACTGTAAAAATTAAATACATATTAATCATTCCTTATTGTAACAGACTTTGTGATTAATCTTCTAATTTGTTTTTGTATACATTTTAATATTTTTTGTAAGTTTAAATATGTATGTGATCTGCTCTATCTCCTTTACTAAGGTGGGACTCTTATTTTGACGGGTGTTCAAGTCTTCGGTTTGTTATATTTATATCCTTTTTCCTGCTACAGCCGATATGCCGATGGTTGTAAATTGAGCAAAAATCGGCTGATAAATATCGGCGGCCGATACATCGGTGCATCCCTAATTTTTTTATTTTCGAAGCTTGAGATGTCAATTCATTTAATGGAAAAGAGCGACAAGCACATTATTCATGTTTTCTTTTTATTTTGTGTTGAATGGAAAATTAAGGTTTGGAATGACTTGATGAGTAGATGATGCAAGAATGTTCGTTTTTTTGGATGAATTATTCCTTTAACAACCAAAATTTGTGTTACTGTAATAAAGTGGAACAGTGCCTGACCAGTTTTTTAAGAGACCTTGGTTCTGGAAGTGTTTTTCCTATTTATTTTCCCCATAGGGATTAAAAAAAAATCTTCCTTACTTTCCCTACAAGGTCATAACATTACAGACTTTTATTTGAAGCACTGTGAACAGCATAATCAAATTAAAAAAGTTTGAGAAATCAATTGTTATATTGTTTATATATATATATATATATATAAACAATATAACATAATTTCTCATATATATATATATATATATATATATATATATAATTTATTTATTTATTTATTTATATTTTAGGTTTATTTATGCAAAGATTTATATATTTTAAGAGCATAGGAAGACTCGATGACTTAATTTGCAGTGCTTCATGGGAGTGGGCAGAGCTAAAGAGTTCTTTTAGCGTCTCGACTCTGATTGGTGGAATTTTCTGCACATAATCATGGGTAGCTGAGTTTTTTTCACTACAAATTCTGCTGTTAAACAACGACTTTATAAATAAGTTGAAATAATGCGGGCTGACGGCTTCAACAGCAGCAAAACCATAGATTAACAACCTCATACCTCACAGTAGGTCTGCCTTTAAACGTATAGAAGTTATCGTTAAAAATAAATTTCCCTTTGGAGAATATTAATGGAGATTTACTTCCAGATCCCAGCTGTTGCACACTATAGAGTACCTCAGGGATGACGCGTTTTTGTAGGCCAACCCGGAAGTTAGCGGCGCACGGGTTCCCTCGACTGAAAGCCTATTCATTTTCCCATAGACTTTTGGAAAAATTGCAAAAAATAAGCTGTGTTTAACAAAGGGTTATGACACTTACACGTTTTGTCTATCAAGATAATCTTTACAAGTTAACACATTTATAGATTTTGAAGCCTAAATAAAGTGGTCAGATATAAAAGGCTAACAGTAGGCTATAAACGGACCATGGTCGTGGATCAACGTCGTCACCACCAAGCTTCCTCAAACTTTATTTAGAAAACAACTCTATTTAAAAACATGCTCTCTGATTATGATCTGTGCTGTGTATGAATACTTATCCACTTTTTCATGAGAAATGCTGTCCAAATGTCCCGTTTGTCATGATGACGTCTAAAGTCCCCGCCAAAGGAAGTAGTCCCTTTTAGCAATTTGTTAGCAACCGCCGATTTTAAGTCACAGTAAAAAATCACAAGTGGGTTATAACTGGTGTGTTTTATGTCATAGATCAAAACGTGAAAGTATTTAGAGGCTTTGTTAACCACAGACCTTATTTCAGGCGATTTAGCAAAAACCCATTCACAAAACCCATAGACTTCGGGAACCGGAAGTCCTAAAATGCTAACTCGCTTCCGGGTTTTGCCTACAAAAACATGTCATCTCTGAGGTACTCTATTCTCTAATTAGTGGAGATTTCTCTGCAGAATCATGGGTAATGTAGTTTTTCTCCAGGAATTTCGCAGTTAAATGCGATTATTAAAATGTAAAAATGTTGAAATAATGCAGGATGATGGTTTCAACAAAAGCTTATACCATGGATTAACAGCCTCATAGCTCACAGTAGATCTGTCTTTAAACATTTATAAGTTATCATTAAAAATGAAAAAAAAAAAAAAAAAAAAGTGAATGGGAGTTTTACTTCCAGAACTTATTTCACTCTATACTAGCGTAGAATGAATGTTCTGTTGCCTAATTTGGATATTCAAGGATTAGTTCACTTTCAAATGAATTTTTCCTGATAATTTACTCACCCCCATGCCATACAAGATGTTCATGTCTTTCTTTCTTCAGTCGAAAAGAAATGAAGGTTTTTGATGAAAACATTCCAGGATTATTCTCCTTATAGTGGACTTCAATGGACTCCAAACGGTTGAAGGTCAAAATTACAGTTTCAGTGCAGCTTCAAAGGGGTTTAAACAATACCAGATGAGGAATAAGGGTCTTATCTAGCAAAGCGATCTGTCATTTTCGGAAAAAATACAACTGTATATGCTTTATAAACACAAATTATCGCCTTGCACGTGCTTCCGTTTTCCGTATTCTTCAAAAAGCTTATGCCGTATGTCCTACACCTTCCCTATTCTACTTGCGGAAAAAACAGAAACGGCGATGCGTTCGTTCCGTAAGTTGAATAGGGAAAGCGTAAGACATATTATTCCTCGTCTGCTATCATTTAAAGCCCTTTGAAGCTGCACTGAAACTGTCATTTTGACCTTCAACCGCTTGGAGTCCATTGAAGTCCATTATAATCCTGGAATGTTTTCCTCAAAAACCTTAATTTCTTTTCGACTGAAGAGAGAAAGAATGGGGGTGAGTAAATTATCAGGAAAAGTTTATTTGAAAGTGAAATAATCCTTTCAGGCATCTAAGCAGATAAACAGGTAACATCAATTTTTCTTAATTTTTTTGCAGGATTTTTGTCCTGGTTCCGGAATGGTCTCCTGGCAACAGGGATCGGCGTTATTGCGTTTGTACAGAGTGACGTGGGCCGAGAGGCTGGATATGGTACTATATCTTTTTCTACTCAGTCCTTTCCCTGAGTATCTGTCTGACTCGGACCTAAATTCTGTTCCTGTTCTGAAAGGTTTCTTCCTTTTCTCCCCCAGCGTTCTTCATCCTGGGCGGAGTGTGCGTGTCGTTCGGTGGAGCGTCGTACGTGGGCAGTCTTCTGACTCTGAGGAGGATCATGCTCCTCTCTCTGCCGGCTGTACTGCTCCACACGGCTGTAGTGTCCAGCGCTGCCCTCTTCTGGCTGTGCGCCGTATCGCTCTACATCGGCCGCCTGGAGGTGGAGATCATTCACGACGAGGATGAGGAAGAGCACGGGGGCGATGAAGGCAGGGAGTGCGGCGAGTGCAGAGCCCGACGCGAGAGACGGGGCGCTGAAGAAAAAGGCCAAGACAAGTGAGAGGAGACTTGGCCGTTTACTCTGACCCTGAGCCAGAGATCTGTATTCATAAACTGCTTTAAGAGAACTGGTTTCAGGTCGGTGTGAAGTTGTGGCTTCTACCAATATTATTGTGCAGTACTTTAGCGCTTGATTTATTGGGTTGAGTGAGTTTTTTTTGTTTCTTATTCTCCTGAACATGAGCTGTCCCACTGCTTACAAAGGGTCAGCGACATAAATTCATATTTGTAATTTTTTGTTGGTTGTGGGATATGAGTGCTGGAACATTAAAAATGAAAGTTAATTTCTTAACTGGCACTTACTGAGCATCTGTTATAAATGTTCACTATTTTATATAGTGACATGGTTTAGAAATATATATATTTTTGGTAACACTTTTACAGTAAGGTTTGATTTTTGTTTTAACATAAGTTAATGCATTCAGTAACATAACTATAAAGCATTTAGTAATTTAAGATTCATTTGTGATGTTACATTAGTTTGTTGTATATTTAATTTATAATGTATAACAATTAGAATTTCTTACATATTTAAATTATACATGTAAAAATATATCTGTAATTATGACTAATGTATTTGTATATGTAGAAATGAACATTAATCAAGGTTAATAAATGCTGTGAAAGTTTTGTTTACGTTAAATAATGTTAACAAATTGAACCTTACTGTAAAGTGTTATAGCTTTTATAATATTAGAGCTGTTTCTACATAGTAGTTTTCATCATGCAGCATTTTTCCATTGTTTTGGCCTCATTCAGCCTCACGTCTCTCACAATTCCCTTCAGATTTCCTGCTCTAGTCTTATTCAATAAAATCACATCTTGCAGATTTGATAAGAACTTCTAGACTTCATCTTCCAGCTCATGGCTTTCTCTCAGCAGAGATGAAAGCACAACTTCTCTTTTATTATGCATGAATCCAAAGTATAGATATTAGTAGCTTTTTTTTTTATTGAAAGCATGCAATCCTGCCAGTTCCTATTTGTGGTGTGTAGATAATCTGATGAGGCGAGATGTCGTGTCAGGCATGTGTGTGTGTGAGAAGCGCACGTCCTCATACAGTCATTCACTCTAGTGGAGTGTGTTTGTTTACTGTACATTTAACAGGCGCACGTTGCACACTTAGAATCAGTCAACTCTAAATGTCTTTTTTTCCATGTTCATACTAAGCAAATACACAAATCTTACCTTCAAGAAGGAGTTATTCAACAATGTCATACAAAATGTGCTATTACAGATTAAATTGTTGTCACTTGCTAATTTTTCCTGTCTGTTATTTTGGATAAACAATCAGTGAAGGAGTGATTTAGGTTCAGAACAAGTTAAATAAAAAGTACTGTATTGCATTTACACAGTAATGTGTTTACATAAGAAGTCTATGGGAGAGTGTTATTTTAGTATTATTTATATATTATTATAGAATTTTGAATGAGTTTTTTATATACATTTTTTTAAATTTTGTCTTTAATTTTAGTAAAAGTTTTAGTAATTCCACTGTGCTTTTGTCATTTTTATTTTTTTGTTTTTAAATTTTGAGCTTTAATCATCAGTTTTAATGATTTTGCTATTTAAACTTATTTCAGTTGCCAAAACAACCTTTCTAATTTTTTTATTAGTTTTAGGGGCTGTTTACACAATACCATTTTGGCTGTTCATTTATACATGACAACAGCATTTTGGTGGCCTGGGATAAAAAAACTTTTAAAAATGTGTTTCAAAGTGCAAGTTTTTTAAAACGATACTGTTGTAACAATCTGTGTAAACTACAAAAACATGAATTTGTCAAAACCGTGACGTCATGCACATGCTATCATAAGTGCGTATTACATGTTCAGTCTACAGACGCAAAGTTTTTCTTAAAGTGACATCGCCATCTACTGGCCTGACATGCATAATACAGCGTTTTTAATCATTTTTGCCGATCCATTTGAACAGGAATCATTTTGACAACTTTGTCGTCTGTATGCGAAAAATTTGAAGGAAAAACTTTTCAGTTTTTAGTACATCGTAGTGTAAACGTGCCCTTAAGTTACATTTTCTAGTTTTAAGTTTTCTTTTTTTTTTTGTGACACTTGTTTACAGTTTTACGAGTTTTTATTTGTTAACATTAGGGGCCATTTACACAACATAATTTTAAACTAAAAACAATAATTTTTATGCGTTTTGGCCGTTAATTTAGAAGACAACAGCATTTTGGTGGCCTGAAAACGCAAACTTTTGTAAAGGGGTTTCAAAGTGCAAGTTTTTGGAAACAGTCTCTGTGTAAACAACAAAAACGCGAAACTGTGAAAATGGTGATGATATGCACATGCATGTTACATGTTCAATTTATAGTATTTCATCGCCATCTAATGGCCTGCCAGCAGAATACAGCGTTTTTAGTCATTTTCACGGATATGTGTAAATGGGGATCATTTTCGTTTTGACAATGGTGTCGTCTGTTTGCGGAAAACTCAAAGGAAAAACTTTTCTGTTTTAAGCATATCGTTGTCGTGTAAACGTACCCTCAAAGTGCATTTTTTTGAAAATGATACCGTTATCATCTCTGTGTAAACTACAAAAACGTGAATTTGTGAAACCGGTGATGTCATGCACCTGGCAGCATAACAGCGATTTTAGTCATTCTCGTGGATCTGTGTAAATCGGACAGCATTGATTTTGACAGCACTGCCGTCTGTATGCAAAAAACTCAAAGGTAAAACTTTTCAATTTTTAGTACATTGTTGTTGTGTAAACTTGCCCTCACACGACAACAGCGTTTTGGGTATCTATAGGCTATACGCGCGTAGTGTTTATTTTCAAAGTGACATCGCCATCTACTGGCCTGACAGAATAATGCGCCGTTTTTAGTCGTTTTTTGTTTTCATTCATGTTAAGGGGATTGTTTTGACAACGTTGTTGTCAGTTCGCAAAAAAACGCAAAGGAAAAAACGTTTTTAGCACCTTATTGTAGTGTAACCAATATTTCTACTTTATTTTATTTCAGCTTTATTTCAATTACCAAAAAAGTATTTTTTAAAAAGTAAAAGACTTTTTAAATAGTTTTAGTTAACAATAACAGCACTATTGGGGCAAGGCACTTCACTAATATATAAACACTAAAATACACACTTTCAAAATACAATTGCATAAAACTTGAACATTAATTTTGACACTTAAGTGAATTCTAACTCCTGTCATGACCAACAATTTCCACATGGTTTTGACAGGAGATGAAATATTCCATATACAATTGCATAAGTAATGTTAGTAAATTTTTTAATAAACAGTATGTTTAAGTTTTGTGGTTATTCTTTTGAAACCGTATGTATTTTAACTTTTATTCTAGTGCAGCGTTTGCCCCATAGACTTCCATCACATCACTAACTTGTGTTGAATTCTGAATAAACTCCTTCCAATGTCATTCAGATCAAACTTTCTGTGCTGAATTTTTGTACAACTATTAAGGGTTAATTAATTACAACTGTGAAATTGTTTTGACAAAAAGTTGTTAAATAGTAAAAAGCTAAAAACCAAACGTGAGTGCGGGTTGTGTCAGATATCAAGGGCAGGTGGCGTCTCTGGAGGGAGGGATTCACAGTAAACAGACAGACGTGTTGATCTGGGCGCGTGTGAGGTTTGTTAATAGCGCCGGGGACTCTGGAACATGTGCGCTGCTTCTTTCATTAGTCGTTCCTCTTCTGTTTGTACATCTTCAAAGGGCTGCTTATTTATTTGATTATATATTTTAATTATTGTCATCCAAAGTTGTTTTTTCGGTTGTTGTTGATTTCTTGTCACAGTGGCTGTTGTTGTTATCAAAGACCTTGTATGAGTCCTCAGAGAAATTATGGCACTTATCTGTCGGCATATAAATGCATTTAAGAATTGTTGCTGGTCGTGTTTTGCAATTTCCGCACCACATTTGGAATTTCGTCAGGTTTTCGTTTTGTTTCATGAGTCTTTAGTAAGACATGATGATGTAGCTTTTGAACCTGAAGCCTGATTGGCTGATGTTCATACTTCCACCTCTGTTTTAAATGTATATTTATGTTAATGTGAAATGCAGAACATTCTATAAATGTACACTTTTAAAACCAATGACATTCATTGTATGTTGATTGGGAGTGTTTATCACTAGGTTACAGACTATTTGTTTATGCATGACCTTCAGTGCTATTTACAGTACATAATGAGTCTATGAATATGTACATAAATGGGGACTATGCAAGCACATTTGTCTGCTGCAATTTCTGAGAAGGACAGGTTTGATGCTTAAGGTGGCGTGAATTCGGCGCTGCACAAGGTGGAAATGTCATGTTAGTGGCCTTTAGAGGTTAACAAGCTGACAGTGTTGCAGAAGCTGTAGCTTTCCAATCCACACACTAGTTAAAGTAGTACAGTCCAACAACAACTTTAAAGAAATAGTTACTTGTAGGTAAATGACTGTTACTAGCAAAAACAAAATACAAGTAATAAATAGAGATTGATGATCATAAATAATTTACAATTTCTCCATTACCAATTCTTTTATAACCCTTGAGGGACACTCAACCCAAGTTGGGTTGAAAATGGGCAAACCCAGCAGTTGGGTTAAATGGTTGACCCAACCTGCTGGGCAGTTTTATTTAACTCAACTATTGATTAAAGGGATAGTTCACCCAAAAATGAAAATTTGATGTTTATCTGCTTACCCCCAGTGCATCCAAGATGTACGTGACTTTTTTTCTTCAGTCGAACGCAAATTATGATTTTTAACTGCAACCGCTGCCGTCTGTCAGTCAAATAATAGCAGTAGATGGGAACTTCAACTATAACAGTAAATAAAACTTGCTTAGACAAATCAAAATTAAAACCTGCGGCTCGTGACGACACATTAATGTCCTAAGACACGAAACAATCGGTTTGTGCAAGAAACCGAACATTATTTATATAATTTTTACCTCTAATACACCACTATGTCCAACTTTGTTCAGCTTCCTGTTAGTGAGGTCAAAAAACGCGTTGTGATGACGGAAGTGATGTCTCGCCCATATACTTCAATGAGCGCGAGACATCACTTCCGTTGTCAGAGCGTGATCAGACCTCACTAACAGGAAGCTGAACAAAGTTGGACATAGTGGTGTATTAGAGGTAAAAATTATATAAATAATGTTCGGTTTCTCGCACAAACCGATCGTTTCGTGTCTTAGGACATCAATGTGCCGTCACGAGCCACAGGTTTTAATTTGGATTTGTCTATGGAAGTTTTTTCGACTCTTATTGTTCAAGTTCCCAATCACTGCTATTATTTGACTGACAGACGGCAGCGGTTGCAGTTAAAAATCATAATTTGCGTTCGACTGAAGAAAAAAAGTCCTCTACATCTTGGAGGCACTGGGGGTAAGCAGATAAACATCAAATTTTCATTTTCGGGTGAACTATCCCTTTAAAAATTACTATATTGCTAGCTTAAAATAAACCCAAAATAGGTTGGAAATTAAAAATCAGACAATAATAATCAAAAGGTGAACATTTATTAATAAGCAATTTAATTAATGTATGTTGTTTAATTTTTATTCAGTAAACGTAATAATAAATGTTCATTTATCTTTTTTCAATCTTTTGTTGGTACAAACTACAAATCAGACACTGTGCAGAAAAAGTGCACAGCACTGAACACTATAAATGGCAAGAGTGTAAAATAGACACACCCAAAAATTAATGCAAAAACTGACACTTCAAATCAAAACTTCAAACAAAAAAAATCTAAACCTTGACAAAAAGTATTCTTTGAGAATGTCTACGTATAAATCCAAATCCAAAATTTAATAAAAATAAGTGTTTGTGTCCAAAAACCACTAGAGAATTTATAAGCCACTTTGTATAGAGCTCTATAGGAATCTAGTGGTTACAACATGACATTGCGTAAGTTTTTCTTTTTTTTACTCTCACCAAATGGCTCTAATTAAAAAAACCTTCAAAAAAAAAAAAAAAAAAAAAAAAAAGGATTTTAAATGCCTTGTCCATTTTAACATGGAATATTGCTTTAATTGAAAAATAATTTTAAAAATGTTAGATATTTTTTATTATTATTTCCAATGGGGAGAAATAGCTAATAAAAATTGTATAAATATTGCATAGTATCATAAAATACCCTCAAAACTTTATATAATAATCAAAAAATATTATTGATCAAAAATATATTACATTGGTTTTCCTGAAAAACAAGGCTTTGGTCACTTTTGACCGTAAAGAAGGCAAGTTTGACTCCTAAACAAAGAGGGCCAGAGGGTTAAATCGATTAATTGTGATTAATCAGGTCTAACATAAAAGTATATATATATGCATACACACATACAGATACATGTGTATGACAGGTTGACTAATTCCTGTTTATATGTCAGTCTGCTCTTAAGAGATGGCTGTGGAGGATATATATGTATGTATGTATATATATATTATATATATATATAGACACACAAAATCTATATTAAATGATTGATTTCTCTTCTCTTCTCTGATGATGTGTTTGCACCTGTCACTCACATGAGATCGACCAATAGCAAACCACAATGTCCAATCAAGTCCCCTCCAACATTTTTCTTGTTAGAGAAGTCGTTTCACTCAAATATACATTTCAATAGAGAACAAGTTCAGTCTCATGCTGACTTTAATCAAAATGCTGTTTCGAAAACAGCTGAGCTGCTATGAGACTGCTAATAAATGTAGTGACACTTGTTGTGCCTCTGGATTTAGTTATTTATTTACTCCCCAACACTGAGAGCTGAAGAACAAAGTGAAAATATTTCGCACATTCTCCATGCTTTTCTTGCCTATTCTCCAACTCTTCCTCGTTCTCTGGTGTTTTGGTGCAGTTCGTTAGTTACTGATTCCGGGCGTGTCTCAGTGCAGTAGGCCCGCGGTCTGTCTGTCTCTCCCTCAGCGCACGCAGCTCTGCTTCAAATTCAGGGCGTCTACAGGGGCCGCCACACTGCTAAAGGGCACAGCGCCCAAACACATCCCCACAAGCCAGACTTCACACACCTGCGTTACATGAACTGAGTTCATAATCACACAGAGCTGCATTTCCATCATGTGGAACTGGTATGTTAAAGCAAACTTCTTTTGTTATTGTCGTAATATGTCCATTCGCAACACCAGATCACCGAAAACTGCAATGTTCTCTCTATTTATTACCAAAATGACCCATAAAAGAGAACTAATTCCTGTTTATATGTCAGTCTGCTCTTAAGAGATGGCCGTGGAGGATATTTTAGAGGAGAAACTTCGGGTCACAGTCGAGTTATCGTATGCGCACGCACACGGTCCGGCTATTCCTCTTTTCTTCCCAACAACTCAGCTTCTTTAGTATGCAATTCCTTTAGTCGTCAAGAGGGAATGATCCTCACACTAATGAACTGAGGCCTGCCACTTGAATGTAAAACAGGTTTTAACCCGTCTTCAATGTCAGAGCCCCTCCCTGGGGTTTCTTGAAACAACACAACACCATCGCTAACACCAGCACGCTCCACGTTTCAATCACAACGTCTGCCTTTGTCTCGACCCTCCGGCCTATTACTCTGACAGCGGGCCGCTCACCGACTCCGCTTCAAAGACATGAAGCCAGAGTTATGAATCTGTACACGGATTATGATGAACGCCAATCAAAAGGCTTTATTGTGAGCTGAGCGGAAGAGTTGACAGAGTTGGGTAGCTTACATGTGCTCCCAGAGGGAGCTGTTGTTAAAGCAGCTTATCACATCAATCCGATCCATGTTCTTTCATCTTTCCTTTCTTTTCCTCTTCTTTTGAACTTGTTAACATGGACCGGTGTGGATTACAAAATTTACACAAGATAATAGCTGATTGTTAATCCCTTTTGAATGTTCACTTTTCAAATCCAAAAGCAATCCCCTTCACGCCATTCAAGAAAGAGACTTCAAATATTTTAAAGTTTCCAAGCATGCAACTGGTGTACTTTTTTGCCATTGTATTTTTTTGTATGCTATTCTTAGGGTGTTCACACTTTCGGTTCGGTTCGGTTCTCTTTGTTTTTTTGTTCTGGACCTAAACGGAAAATAATACATTTAGTCTTGTTTCACTTAGCGTTCACAGTCATTTTTAACACCAAACTTAAAAAAAAAAAAGCTTTTATTTTTTATTATATTTTGCGACAGAACATACACAACAATGCTGTGTGCTGGGCTAAATGCACTCATTTAAAATGTGTAAAGAAGTCAAAACAACACCAGAAATTCATCTGTTGCACACAGACCAAGATCTGTTGCATTTTGTCCTTTTTAGGGTTGCTTCCTGTGACACCATGTTCCGTTTTTGGTTTGTTTAGATATCTTTATGTAATAGAGCATCCTTGTTAGTGTGCCCGCCTTCCACGCAGGAAACGCCAGTTTCAAATCTCACTCAGAATGGTGCGAGTAGAACCAGAGGGGTTACATTGGTGCCGTGACCTGGATGGGAGTAGGTTTAGGGGGGCGAGTGTAACGAAGGGCAGCTAGTAAGAGCTGTGTGATTAAACCTCACTCCCCTGGCCTCAAGAGGCACACTAGTAACTGACGCTAGAGGCTACATTCTGTAGCATTCCTGTTAACGTGCCCGACTTCCATGCAGGAAACGCCGGTTTCGAATCCTGCTCGGAGCAGTGCGAGTAGAACTGGAGGGGTTACATTGTTGCTGTGACCTGGATGGGAGTGAGGTTTGGGGGGGGTGAGTGTAACGGAGGCCAGCTAGTAAGAGCTGTGCTAATAAACCTCACTCCCCTGGCTTCAAGATTCACACTAGTGACTAATGCTAGAGGCTGCAGCCTTTAGTGTCCTTGTTAACATGCCTCTCATGCATGAAACACCAGTGTCGAATCCGGCTCGGAGCGGTGAGAGTAGAACTGGAGGGGTTACATTGGTGCCGTGACCCAGATGGGAGTGAGGTTTAGGGGGGTGAGTGTAACGGAGGCCAGTTAGTAAGAGCTGTTTGAGTAAACCTCACTTCCTTGGCCTCAAGAGGCACACAGGCAACTGACGCTAGAGGCTGCAGTCTTTAGAGTCCTTGTTAAAGTGCCCACCTCCCATGCAGGAAACTTTGGTTTTGAATCACGCTCAGAGCAGTGAGAGTAGAACCGGAGGGGTTACATTGGTGCTGTGACCTGGTCAGGAGTGAGGTTTGGTGGGTGAGTGTAACGAAGGCCAGCTAGTAAGAGCTGTGCGCGTAAACCTCACTCCCCTGGCCTCAAGATTCGCACTAGCGACTAATGCTAGAGGCTGCAGTCTTTAGTGTCCTTGTTAACATGCCCACCTTTCATGCATGAAACACCAGTTTTAAATCCCGCTTGGAGTGGTGAGAGTAGAACCAGAGGGGTTACATTGGTGCTGTGACCTGGATGGGAGTAGGTTTAGGGGGGTGAGTGTAACGAAGGGCAGCTAGTAAGAGCTGTGGGATTAAACCTCACTCCCCTGGCCTCAAGAGGCACACTAGTAACTGACGCTAGAGGCTACATTCTGTAGCATTCTTGTTAACATGCCCACCTTTTCATGCATGAAACACCAGTTTTAAATCCCGCTTGGAGCGGTGAGAGGGGTTACATTGGTGCCGTGACCCGGGTGGGAGTGAGGTTTAGGGGGGTGAGTGTAACGGAGGCCAGCTAGTAAGAACTGTGCTAATAAACCTCACTCCCCTGGCTTCAAGATTCACACTAGCGACTAATGCTAGAGGCTGCAGTCTTTAGTGTCCTTGTTAACATGCCTCTCATGCATGAAACACCAGTGTCGAATCCCGCTCTGAGCGGTGAGAGTAGAACTGGAGGGGTTACATTGGTGCCGTGACCCGGATGGGAGTGAGGTTTAGGGGGGTGAGTGTAACGGAGGCCAGCTTGTAAGAGATGTGCAAGTAAACCTCACTCCACTGGCCTTAAGATTCGCACTAGCAACTGACGCTAGAGGCTACATTCTGTAGCATTTTTGTTAACGTGCCTGACTTCCATGCAGGAAACGCCAGTTTCGAATCCCACTCGGAGCAGTGTGAGTAGAACCGGATTGGTTACATTGATGCTGTGACCTGGATGGGAGTGAAGTTTAGGAGGATGAGTGTAACGAAGGGCAGCTAGAAAGAGCTGTGTGATTAAACCTCACTCCCCTGGCCTCAAGAGGCACACTAGTAACTGACGCTAGAGGCTACATTCTGTAGCATTCTTGTTAACATGCCCACCTTTTCATGCATGAAACACCAGTTTTAAATCCCGCTTGGAGCGGTGAGAGGGGTTACATTGGTGCCGTGACCCGGGTGGGAGTGAGGTTTAGGGGGGTGAGTGTAACGGAGGCCAGTTAGTAAGAACTGTGCTAATAAACCTCACTCCCCTGGCTTCAAGATTCACACTAGCGACTAATGCTAGAGGCTGCAGTCTTTAGTGTCCTTGTTAACATGCCTCTCATGCATGAAACACCAGTGTCGAATCCCGCTCTGAGCGGTGAGAGTAGAACTGGAGGGGTGACATTGGTGCCGTGACCCGGATGGGAGTGAGGTTTAGTGGGGTGAGTGTAACGGAGGCCAGCTTGTAAGAGATGTGCGAGTAAACCTCACTCCACTGGCCTTAAGATTCGCACTAGCAACTAATGCTAGAGGCTACATTCTGTAGCATTTTTGTTAACGTGCCTGACTTCCATGCAGGAAACGCCGGTTTCGAATCCCACTCGGAGCAGTGTGAGTAGAACCGGATTGGTTACATTGATGCTGTGACCTGGATGGGAGTGAAGTTTAGGAGGATGAGTGTAACGAAGGGCAGCTAGAAAGAGCTTGCGAGTAAACCTCACTTTCTTGGCCTCAAGAGCTGCACAAACAACTGATGCTAGAGGCTGCTGTCTTTAGTGTCCCTGTTAACGTGCCCGCCTCTCATGGAGAAAAAAACAGTGTCGAATCCCACTGGGGGTGGTGTGAGTAGAACAGGAGGGGTTATATTGATGCCGTGACCCGGGTGGGAGTGACGTTTAGGGGGGTGAGTGTAACAGAGGCCAGCTAGTAAGCGGTGTGAGTAGAACTGGAGGGGTTTCATAGTGATGGGAAAAATTAAGATTTTCAAAGCTTTCAATCAATTGAACCAATTGCTTTGCAAAATGATTCACTGTTTCAAAGCATTTGAAACACCACACACTGGTGACGTTTGCTGGTCAAAACAGTTTAAATACACACACACAAAAAAATTTCAGGCCAAACATGCATAAAAACAGCTTTTACAAACCCATTGGAAATGTTTTATTGAAAGTATATCAAATGAAATTAACAAATCATCCAATACCATTAAATATAAGTGTCTATACAATATGTGTTGTATCAATTTTCAAGGCTTGTTTTGATTGTTCTATGATTGGCTTAGCTAAACAGGCCAATAAGAGACTATTAATTACTATTATTCCTTTAATTATACAAATGTCTCACTGAAATTTCGAAACATTTCAAATCAGGTATGATGTAACAAGCCTCGTTTACTGAAATCACCTGACTTTGGCAGTTTCATACGTGCTCCGAACCACTGAATTGAAACAAAAGATTTGTAAAGGTTTTGAAGGTTCATGAAGCAGTGTTTCGAAAGTGCCCATCACTATACATTGGTGCCGTGACCCGGATGGGAGTGAGGGGTGTAACGGAGGCCAGTTAAGAGCTGTGCAGGTAAACCTCACTCCCCTGGCCTCAAGACTAGATGGGGTCTTCTTTAGCATCCCTGTTAGCTCGTCCGCCTCCCATGCCAGTTCGAATCCCTCTCTGGGGTGTGTTTCCCAAAAGCAGCTATGGTCACAAGTTCCGTCATTACCGACAGAGTTTAATGGAACATGCGATCATAGTTAGCTAATGATGCTTTTGGGAAACGCATCCCTGAGCGATGCAAGTAGAATCGGAGAGGTTTCATTTAGTCTGTTGCATTCATATTTCAGTTGAACCGCAGCAGAGTTTTTTTAGAAGCAAAATGAGACCCATCTTTTCAGCAGTCTTGGCCCGCTTGTTTGGTGCGCACCAAGGTTCAGATGGCAGCCTTCACACTTTTAATCGAACCAAACCTGCCAAGTGTGAAAACACCCTTGAAGGGATACCTCTCTTTAAAAAGAACCTTCCAAACCTGTACATATTTTCTTTTTTTGAAACATCAAAGCATACATTTTGAACAGTGTGCTGGTGGAACTTTTTTATTCATTTACAGTGAACAAGGACTTTCAAAGCTTCAAAAAAAAAAAAAGAGAAAAAGTAGAAGTACCATGAAAGTGGTTTATAACTAATGTATCATACTCCAAGCCTTCTAAAGTTATATGATAGCTTTGTGAGAATCATAGTGAAATTTATGTTGTGGTTGTTCTCTAAAACTCTTAAAATCCACCTCTTGATGCAAAAATAGTGATGAACAAATTATTCTTTTGATTTTTTTTAATGAATAATGATTCTTTTGATCTTTTTAATGAATTGTTTGATATGGTTCACAAAACTAGTCTTCTGATATGGTCACTCAAGTCATATGAAACACTCTATGACCTCTGTGGTGCTTTTTTGAAGCTTGAAAATCTTAGTCCCCATTCATTGTAAAAAAGAGTGACCATAATATGGAAATCTATCCAGATTTTCTAAACTATGAGCAACCAGTATAAATACTCCTTTTGTGCAATAAGAAGGAGTCATGGGTTTGGAACAAAATCAGTAAATAATGACAGAATTTTACTTTTTGTTTCACCCCCATGTCCTCCTGAACCTCTTTTAATTTCTTTATTCATGAATCACTGGCATTTGGTGTCATTGACGTCAAACTTGATGCATCTTGACGGGTCAAGTTTGAATATGTAAAGAACAAAATGACATGGCACAAAGAAATACTCCATTATTGGAATAGAGTTTATTATTGTGGTTTGGATTATCATAATAATCATTTTTACAGTGTATCATTTTCATTCAATGCTCATGGCGCTGTATTTTCACAAACATCTCATCATAAAGAAGTTAGAGTCACAGTGATGGCAAAGGTTAAGTGAACACCAACTCATGTGCTGATGCTTCAAGACTGATTCTCTCTCTCAACTATTTACACATTCATAATCACAAATACAAATAAAAAAAACATCTTTCATTTAGTGCTACTGAAAACCATCATATCTGGTAATACTGCATGGGCAGAGAAACCCGCATACACACACACACACACAAAAAAGAAAAAACCAAGAAAATGTTCACATGGTGAAGCTTGTATCTGTCCTATTGTAATTAGTTACTGCTTAAACCACATCCCATTATCTTCGTTGTGGTTTCATCAGTTACCAGAACTTGATATTGTTTTTGTGGTCCACTTACAAAATCCATATTTTTCTTCATGACAACTATTTTAGTGACTGCAATCTGAAAGGAATTGAAATTTATGTCATCTATCCATCCTTGTGAAAGTTTCATGAGTTTCACTGTTTCATGAAAGGAACAAACCTTAATTTTGACATCTGAGAAAGCTAGCGCTATATCTTTAGCCAAGTTTTTGCAGAATTAGATATACATTTGGTACTTTACAAACTCATAATAGGCATGTTTAATTTCAGGGTTTTAAAAACAATTAGGATATAATATTAATTATCTTTGTAAAATACATAAACCTTGTTTTACACCCTGACTCTAATCTAGTGAGCTCCATCTGTGCTCTACACAGACAGAAAGTATACTAAAGAAAATTCTTCGATTCCAAAAATTTGATGTTGCGAACATTACTTTAAAGGTGCTGTATGTAATTTTTTGACTGTACTAAACCATAAAAATACCATAGCATATGTTTGCAGATATTTAGGAAACATGCAAAGTTCACATACTTGTTTCACATACATTGCTACGGCCAGTTATTCTATTTTGAAATGCGTGTTCCGTGTCGCAATGTCTGTTTTTGTTTTGGTCTGTGTGATCCCACCCACTGCCAATTTACCCAATAGTATTTTGACACCCGGGGTTGTCAGTTGGCGGAAAACACCAAGCGTATTGCAACCATGGAAGCCAGCAAACAAACTGGGCCAGAGATTGCAGTTTTTACCCAACCTAAAAGGCCTCGGCATCCATATAAAAATCTCTTTGAATGGGAGCATATTAACACATGGATAAATCAACTCATTATTTTACAGTGTGTAAGTTTCCTTGCCTTCCATTGTCAATTGCACTCGCTCCTGTTGCGAATCCTCAGGGGAAACAACTCTCTCCAATATTTTAAATTTAGCCACTAGGATAGTTCCCAGAGAACTCATTTCTACCCCGGGCCATTTTCCTGGTTGCATTCGCACCGGAAACAGGAACTCTGAAGCGGCCGACAGAGGTGTCTTTAAGCACGGCATTTACAAACACTGTGTCTGTTGTGTGCTGTGGGTTTCGTGATAACGGAGATGGAATGTAAATGCATAATTTACCCGACTGAAAGACCAAAAAGTGGGGCTGAGAGACGAAATCTATGACAACTTCCAGTATTACATATGATCGAGGCAGAGAAAAGAACACAACCCTGCAGACAACATGTAAATGCCGTTATCACTGTTTTCCATGTTCGTGATGTTTACACAGCTTTGTAAAAATGCCAGCTGTCTGTATTTGACTTGCGTTTGACCAATCAACACGTCACTCACGTCACTGATAGTACTTATAGTGTTGGTTTAGACCCTACTCTGAAGTAGGAGCTAATTTAGTTCCCCCAAAAGGAGTTCCTAGAACTAAAATCTTTCCTAGTTCCTGCGGTACGAACACGGCAAAATCTGGGTACTTCAGCCAATAGTTCTAGGAACTATGAAAGGTTCCTCCGGTGCAAAAGCCCCTAATATTACATACTGCACCTTTAAAGAGCACAAAGAATACATAGCACTGTATACACAAACATTGCCACAGTGTATTCTGGGATCCACAATGAAATAAGAATCAGGTCAAAATGAGGTATCTCAGTTTTACTGCCTATGGAACAGCCTCATGTCAGGAGCCTGTAAGATGCAGTACAATGGTAGGCACCTCTCTAGATTTGGAACAGAGCTCCTGTGCCTCGTCTTTACATAGAGGAGTGAATCCTACAATGTCCAGGCCACATTTAACCCCAAAATCAAAAGACAAAAAAATGAAATTATATTTTGCATGAAGAAAATGAGCATATTTTATGAAGCTTGTATTACAAAGCTTATTTTTAGGAACATGTTCCTTGCGGTATATTGAATGAAAATTGGGCACAGTTCCTCTAAAAGTTTTGATGTTTGATGCAAATGGGTGTTTTACTAGATTTTTTTTTTTTTTTGTAATTCCCATTATTTACATTTGGTGATTTTTATTAGATTATCATTACTGTATTACAGTAAAAAAAAAAAAATCAGTTTTGGGGAGAATTTAGAGAGAATTCACATTAAAATAATCCCATATGGCAAGCAAAATATAATTTATTTATTTATTTTGGATTTTTGAGTGAAATGTGACTTGGGTTTAACTGTGTTTAATATTCTTTCAATGAGCATTTTATTTTTAAAAATAAAAAATAACAAGGAATGTTATCCACAGTTGGGTTTCCACAATCTTCACCACATTTCTGCTGTAAACGTAATTCCTGTGGTTTTATACAGTAAGAGAACTAGAATGTCTGGCCATGGATGAAGTGCTACGTGTATGTAACAATATACTATAAGTGCTTGGACATGATACGTGACAAACAAACACACTTAACCATACCCACCCTGCCCACCACCCCCAAACCCCCCCCTCCAAACCCCCAAAATTTCTTATAGGAAGATTAGTCCATGATATTTGCTCATGACTTGTGGGGGGAAAAAAATCTTTTGGGGCCTTTGCACGTATGACGTCTCTCAACTCAGTGTTGTCTATATATGGCTATGACCTTGAATTAATCATTTTTCAAGTGATTCTTTTTAGATGTTTAAAGACAATTTTTTTTTACAAAAATGAAAATTCTACACTGTTCAAAAGTTCTAATCTTTATTTTCAGTATGATCCCTCTGTCAGTCAGGGACCTGTGTACTGTGCTTTCTTATGTATCGTTTCCTTAGGAATGTCTTATTTGGCAACTTCCACCATGCTGCTTTTGTCCATACTTGCATATTCCTGTGTGATTTCTTAAATTGAGACTTGAAATAGGTGAGCCCATCTCCTGAGGGCCAAGCAGGACCAAAATCACCAAAGAGCCTTCTACCCAATGACGGCCCTGTATATTCCCAATTGTTCAGACCTCACCGTTGGCCCCTCTGTTTAAGTTGCATGAAGTCCTTCATATGTTCAGTATGGCTTTGACTGCTTGTCCAGAGAGAGGAAGACACACTAACAAATTAACAGAGAAAAGTCTGGAGAGGATTCCGGGAAGACTGTTTAACAAACCTCAAGTTCCTCTCTCAACGTTGTGCCCTGTCCTTTACAATCTCTTCCACCTCTCCTTTACATTTTTTTGTCTTTCTCCCTCAATCTTCATCTGTCCCTGCCGCCCCCCTCAGTCCGTTCATACAGAAGGGCAGAGTTGGAGGAAAGGTGGGTTCGGCTGGAGAAAAGCCACTAAAAGGAGGCAGAGATGCAATCCTTTGCAGGTGGGGAAAGAAAGCGGGGGTTTTGGCCAGGTGGTCTGAACGGTGCCCATCAGAGTGAGCTGTAGGCATCTCAGGTGGGGCGTAGCGAATGGTGCTGGGAGCGTAAAGACTCTGAGGCCCCTGTGGGCCAAGAGCCAGGGGGTGAAAGAGCACACGTCCTGCAGCCCCACTCGCAGTCAGTCTCTGCAGTAGCTCGAAGTCTGGAGCACGCCCTCCGTGGATGGACCGGTCATCTCTGGGCAGGGACGAGGCTGAGATGGGTGGAGACAGAGTTGGGGATGGTGGGTTGAACAGACCCTTGGGTGGAGCTTCTGTCGGGGTGGAGTTTGGAGGTTGGGAAGGTGGACTGCTGCCATTGGTTCCTACACTGCTGGGCTGAGGTTGGCTCCAACGCCTCCCAGAACCTACACCTACAGTTCCTATCACTTCTTGTTCAGTCTTAATATTCGACCCGGAGCTGGTCACCACACTCTTAAGATGCTGGATCACAGCACGGCCGTTGTGGATCTTACCTGCTCCATTGGCCCCGTTGCCTTGTTTCAGTGCCCCCTCTTCACTCTTCACTCGTTTACTGGTGGGGTTGTGGTCCCACTCGCTCTCTCTCTCATCATCCTCTTCCACCTCGCTATCGCTGGCTTGGTCTGAAGAGGTACATGGGCTGTCATCTCTCTGACGGAACACCTCAATCCGCCTCCTCGCCTCGGGAGGACCACTTTCAGCGTCAGACTGGTGCGATCTCTTCCTAGTACTCTCTGATTGGCTGGCAGCAGTGTGCGAAAAGGGTTCCTTCCCTTTGTGGTCTTTCTCAGACCTGCCTTTCAATGGCTGTGTCGCTGTGGAGCCTGGAGAAAAGATAACTCTGCTGATTTGGGCTGTTGAGTAACTCATTACCAGTGTATGGATGGATAATTGTGTGTGGGGCTTAGAGCGTACCTTGTGCCTTTGGAGAGGTATCACGTGGGGAGGAGCTTGCTTGAAGCCGCTCTGCCCTCAGGCTTTCTGGAAGTTGTAATAAGTCCAGAGGCATGTCTGGCAGCTCTGGTCGACTGAAAATACAGATAAAAGAGTGCAAGCGGTTTACCTTAGGGAGCTTTACACATTTGATAGTTTAAATGCTAAACCCTGCGCCACAGGTTAACAGTGTTCTCCAATCATTTACTATGGCTGAATCACACAACAGGAGGTTGCACTATACTGGTACCTCATATTCGGGCTGCACAATTAATCGCATTTCTAACCGCGATTGTGATTATAGATGCCACGATTGTATGTATATCCACTTACAATATTCTGCATGTTATCACGACTACTTCAGAGGGTAAAAGGTCAAACCCAGCACAAAAGAAACTAACAGTGACGTAAGTGTATGCTGATTGGTCGAACACATGCAAAACTCCAGCACCCACCATTTTTAAAAAGCCGTATACACAGCCTATATATTTACTCAACTAACTAACTCTACAAACATGGAAAACAGTGATGGATGGACCTCTCAACCTTTACACTGAGAAGAAAATCCAACGCAACTTTGAGCAGACCAAGACCAAGAAACATGATTATATATTTCTGCTCAGCTAGTGACATTGGGCATCAACCACACGGCAAAAGCTAATACTTTTTTATATACTGTCTACTTTCTGTGCATAACATTGCTATATAATAACAGTTCTATATAAGAACGTATTAGACTGGACTGTTAAACAGATCGTAAACTAATGAAGAAAGTGAATGCAAGCACTGTGCAGCTTATGTCACTTCAGAGTTCCTACTTGCGGTGCGAATGCAACCAGGAAAATGGCCAATATGTTTATTATTTTTTTTCATTTAAAGAAGAAACCAAACCAATGTACAGTTGACATTTGAGGCTTAATGCTATAGAAAAGCAATAAACAGAATCTAAACAAAATCAGGAAGAGTGTTTTCGGCTTGTTTTTTAAAAAAAATACGGCATGCAGTTGCTTCAAACAATGGTATAAAGCTTTTCAAAACATCTTTCAATGTAAATTGTGATAATTGTAATTAATAATCGCAGTTACAATTTCAAGGGAATAATCGACAATTATGATTTTTGGCATAATCGTTCAGCCCTACCTCATATAGTGCCTGTTCAAAAGATTTGAAACACTTTAAGGCATCATAGACACGCTCCCAACACTAAGCCAATATTTTTTACACTTTTCCACTGCATGGTATGGCTCGGTATGGCTCACTTTTAGGGGGTTTTCCACTGTGTACAGTACCTAGTACCTGGTTATTTTTTTAGTACCACCGTACCAATACTAAAATGTGCTGTGCAAACACTGCAGATCACTGGATTTTGAACAAGAGACACCGCTAGATTTAAACAGTCAGCAACAGCCACCGCAGTATCATTTTTTCACACAGCTTTTTAAAACGACTGTTGCACACAACTTAAAAAAATAAATGGCTGTATCGGGGTCAGTAGACGAAGTAATGACGCAACTATAACGTTCAGTCTATAATTTCACCATCTTTGAAGCGGTACTAAACTGCAGTAGAAGAGCAAACTGAGCCAAAGTAAAGCAAGCCCAGCCAAGTCATACCACACAGTGGAAAAGCACCTTTAGTCTGCTCAAACCCCACTTTCTTACAATCAGTTGCCCTGTAGGCTACATTTTTTCGGTGACCTCTTTAATTCAGATTATTTGTCATAATACAGAAAAATGATCTGACTTTCCTTGTTTCATCGCAACTTTAAATTCATGTGTTTGGCAAATTCTAAGACAGCATCTCATGTATCACACTGTTGCATAGTGTGTTCATATGTTGTATATATATATATATATATATATATATATATATATATATATATATATATATATATATATATATATATATATATATATATATATATATATATATATATATATATATTATATATATTTATCTCATCTTGTAGTTTATGTATGGTCCAGCATTTCTCTTCCTTCCTTTCAACTGTTGTTTAATTGTGCTCTATAAATACAACATTGATTTTGAAATTTTACAAGAGAATCTGAGAATGTTTTGCAACAAGCTCAGTGAAAAAAATAATCCAAGATGGCCGACAAATCAAGAGAAGTGCTGAAACATATCGATAAATTAGTTGTATTTGACCCAAAATGTGTGTGTTATGTGTTTTATACTTATATAATTGTTAGCTTGGCAACATATGCTAATGGAAAACTCTATTGGGATCAACTGTGAACATAACCGAGTCTCTTGTGCTGTGCATGAGAAACTTTGTTTCGTGCCAATAAATGACCTTTGATCACTATGTACAAAAGTTCCAAATCAGTCACAGGTTTCATGACATTTAGGAAGATTTTAACATAGCTATAGAGTTTCCTCCTCTCAGAGAATAACAGTGTGGTAAGAGAGGTACCCACTTCCACACACACACACACACACACACACACACACACACACACACACACACACACACACACACACACACACACACACACACACACACACACACACACACACACACACACACACACACACACACACACACACACACACACACACACAAACACACACACACACACTAGAAGAGCCCTTCTGAACATGAACATGGCTCCAGCAGGGTGCTATAGAAGTTAATTAGCTATCGTAATTACAAAGCTAATTAACTAAAACACCATTCAGCCAGAAAATTTTGACATCCATTTGGTGTAATTATATATCACCAGTCCAATTATCACTGAAATTCAGCCAATTTTTTTCTTGTTTTTGTCTGACTTCTTTGAACGTGTGTGTGTGTGTGTGTGTGTGTGTGATGAAGATTACTGTAGACAGATGGAGAGGAACAGCGTTTACAAGGGCCACTGTGGAAACTCATCACATTAACATATTTTTTTATACTGTAGCACAACACTCAAAAACACAAACACATAAGGTCACTAGGAAGCTGACCTGAGCACATAGTTGACCCAGATGACGTTACGCTCATGGGGCGCTTTGTGGTTAATGGACACGGTGGCACAGGACTGAATCCACAGATACCCTCCTCTCCTCTGCAGCCACCGATAATACCCCGTCACAACCTGCCCTTTCCGCAGCACTAAAAGAGAATGAAAGGAGTCAGATTAAATATTAGGTTTGAAAATCCAAACACCACATGAGATGGCAAAATAAGATATATTTCTTAAACCTGGATGTGAGTTACACAATTTGTTTATTTGGCTAGGGGGCGCTGTTGTCAAAATGTAAACAGCAGCTTCAGGCTCTTAAAGGTATACTTCACTCAAAAATGAAAATGTTGTTCCAAATCTGTAAGAGTTTCTTTCTTCTGTTGAACGCAAAAGAAGATATTTTGAAGAATATTGGTAACCAGACAGTTGACAATAGCCATTGACTTCCATTCAATATTTTTTCCTATTATGGAAGTAAATGGCAACTGTCAACTATCTGGTTACCAACATTCTTCAAAATATCTCCTTTTGTGTTCAACAGAAGAAAGAAACTCATACAGGTTTGGAACAACTGAAGGTGAGTAAATGATGACAGAATTTTCATTTTTGGGTGATAGGTAAAGTCTAACAGTTTGTTGGTCATTATGACGAGTTAAAACCCAAAAGCGTGATCAAGTTCATGACATGAAATACGTAAAAAATATAAATATTTGAGGGATCGAAAGGTGAAAAAATTAGAGCACAAATCCTGACAGGCTTACAGTCATCATGGCTCTGCCTGACGGTGTCCAGGTCTTCTGCATGGATAAAGTGGTAACAGGTTTGTCCAACCACCTCAGCTGGGCTCAGGTCCATATACTCCGAAATCCTACAAAATCCACACAAGGACACATAAAGGCCAGTTCACACTGAACCAACAGACA